>NW_006798798.1:3126609-3145446 GCF_000442215.2 Lipotes vexillifer | reverse complement strand
AAAGAGAGCAAACCCAGATCAGGCAGGGATGCTTGGGGAGCCCCAGAGCCTGCAAAACTACAATAATGGTTAGCGGGTGCTGCAAGGAAGCCAAACAGACTTGTCGATGAGCACACATGTACTCTGTGGGAACTTCAGAAAAAGTTGGGGAGACTTAGGAAGGTTCTAGAGTACTACATTAGCAAGATTCAGTGAAAATGGTATCTATTTACATCAGAAAAATTGGGGTAAGACTTGCATTCAGTGAAATGCACGTGTCTTCAGTGTACAATTCTGTAAGTTTTGACAAAAATATACACCTGGGACCAACACCACAGTCAAGATATGGAACATTTCCATTACCCCAGAAGGTTCCCTTGTGTCCCATTGCAGTGAATCTTCACCATTCATAGCCAAATATTGCTCGGATTTCTATCACTGTAGATTAATTTGATCTTACACTTCAAAAAAAAAATCACAGAGAATGTACACTTTTGTGTCTGGCATCTTTCATTCAACATGTTTTTGAGATTCATTCACTTTATTGTATGTGTTGGTGAATTAGTATTCCATTGTATAACGTTGTGGAAGCAGTCCGTTTATCCATTCTTCTGTTGATGAATATTTGGGGTTGCATTTAGCTTTTAGCTATTTTGAATAAAGATGCTATAAACATCTGTGGACAAGTTTTGTGTGGACATAAATTTCATTTCTCTTGGGTAAAATTCTGAAAGTGGAGTTGCTGGGTCATATAGAAAGTGTACGTTTACATTCCTATGAAACTGCTAGTTTTCAGAATTGATTGTACCTTTTTAACCCCCACAAGCAATGTATGTTGTTTTACATCCTCACCAGCATTTGGTGGTGTTAGTTTTCTAAGTTGTAGCCACTCTATTGGTTGTGAAGTGGTATCTCATTGTGATTTTAATTTGTGTTTCCTGATGGTTCATGGTTTTGAGTACCTCACATGTGTTTTTTTTGGCCAGTCTTTTGTGAAGTCTATTCAAGTCTTTTGTTCATTCTAAAAATGGAATTATTTAACTTTTCATTGTTGATTTATATGAGTTCTTTATGTATTTTGTATACAAGTACTTTGTCAGACATATGAATTGTGAATATTTTCTTCCAGTGTGTAGCTTGTCTTTTCATTTTCTTAACAGTGACTTTTGATGAGTGGGAATTTTTAGCTTTGATGAAGCCCAGTTTATCAGTCATTTTTCTTTCAGAGGGAGTGCTTTTTGTATCTTCTCTCAGAGACCTTTACCTACCAGAGGTCATGAGGATATTCTTCTATGTTTTCTTCTGGAAGTTTTATAGTGTTAGCTTTTATAGTTAGGTCTATGATCTATGTCAATTTAATTTTTTGTGTAGCTTGAGATAGGAATTGAGGTTCATTTCCCCCCATATGTGTATTCAGTTCTTCCAGCACTATTTGTTGGAAAGGCTTTTATTTCCCCAATTGAATTACATTGGTGCCTTTATTGAAAATCAATATGTGTGGGTCTATTTTTGGACTCTATTCCATCTCATTGGTCTAATTGTCAATTATGATCCTAATTAATATCAAATTAGGTCTTGATTACTCTAGCTTAACCATTAGTTAGGTAACATGAGTCTTCCAACATTGTTCTTCTTTTTTTAATATTGTTTTGGCTTTTTATAGGTTCGTTTCATTCCCATAAAATTTTTAGAATTTATAAAGTCCTACAAAAAGTGTGGATTTTGAATGAGACTGTATTGAATCTATGGATCAATACCGAGTCTTCAATATTGAGTCTTCTAGTATTAGAAATCAAGCAGTATTGAATCTTTCAACCCACGAACATGGTATACCTTTCCATTTAGTTGGGTCTTTAATTTCTGTTGTAGAGGTTTTCAGAGAAAGGATCTTGCATGTGCTTTGTTAATGTATTTCTAATTGTTTTATATTTTTGATGCTGTTTATATTTTAAATAGCATTAAAAAATTTTTATCTCCAATTTTTTGCTGCTGCCAGTATACAGAAATACCATTTATTTTTGTATACTGACTTATACTGCAACCTTGCTAAATTTACTTATGTTCTAGCAATTTCTCTGTAGATTCCTTAGGATTTATAATATAAACCACCGCACTATCTCTAAATGCATCCAATTTTATTCCTTCTTTTTTGATCTCTGCTTTTTTGGTCTTATTATATTGGCTAGGATATGCAGGATGCTGAATAGATATGCCGAGAGAGGACTTCCTTGCCTTGTTTCCAATATTAGGGGGAAGCGTTAAATATTTTGCCAGTAAGTATGATGTTAGCTGTAGATTTTTCATAGAGGCCTTTTACCAGATTGATGAAGTTCCTTTTTATTCCTGGTTTAAAATTTTTTCTTGTGAAAATGGGTGTAGAATCTTCATAAATTTTTTTTTGCATATGTACTTAGATGATAGTTTTAGTTCCCTTTTTCTGTTAATATAGTGCATTATACTGATTTATTTATGACTATTGAACCAAACAGCATTCTGTGAAAAGCTCTACTTGGTCATGATGCATTATTTTTTAATATATTGCTGGGTTTTATTTGCTAATATTTTGTGAACAATTTTTGTGTTAGTTCATGAAGGATATTGGTTGGTAATTTTCCTTCTTTTCTCTTTCAGATTTAGAATCAGTGTTTTTCTGTCTTTATAAAACTAGTGATGAGATATTCTCTTATCCTCTATTTTCTGAGAGAGTTTATGTAAGGTTGATTATTGTCTTTGTCTTAAATATTGGATAGAATTCACAGTGAAACCATTTGGGCCTCAAGTTTGTTTTTCATTATGAATTCAACTTCTTTAATGGAAGTAAGGCTTTCCAGATTTTCTATTTCTTCTAATATCAGTTTTGGTAAGTAGAAGCTTTCAAGGAATTTGTCCATTTCATATAAGCTGTCAAATTTCCTTGCAGTAAAATTGTTCATAATACTGCCTTGTTATCATTTTAGTGTCTGTAGAAACTGTAGTGATGTCCCCCCTTTTCACTTCTGATATTGATAACTTGTGTTTACTCTGTTTTTTCTTTCTTAGTCTTTCTAACATCAACTTTGTTAATCTTCTTAAAATATAAATTTTGGTTTTGTTAGTTTCCCAATTATTTGTCTGTTTTTTTATTTCATCAATGTCTCATCTTTATTACTGCCTTCTTTATAATTACATTAGGTTAAATTTGATTTAATTTTTCTAGCCTCTTAAGATGGAAACTTTAATCATTGATTTTAAATCTTTTTTCCTTCTAACATACCCATTAAAAGCTAAAAATCCTCTCAAAGTACTGCTCTAGCTGCATCCCACGAATTCTGATACATTGTGTTTTTATTATCATTTAGTTGAAAATAGTTTGCAATTTCTGTTTTAAGTTTTTCTTTGACCCAAGGATTATTTAGATGTGTGTTGTGAATTTCCAAATATTTGCAGCTTTTCCATTGTGGTCAGAAAATATACTGTTTAAAATTTCAATATTTTGAAATGTATTAACACTTGAATTTGATCTAACATATGATTTATCTTGGTGAACATTCCAGGTACACTTGAAAATGATGTGCATTCTACAGTTGTTGGGCACCATGTTCTAAAAATGTCAATTAGGTTAAGTTTGTTGATAATTGTTTTTCACATATTCTATATATTTGTTGATTTTTTTTTTTTGTCTAGTTGTTTTTATCAATTACCAAAAAATGGATGTTAAAATCTCCAGTAATGATTATGGATTTCTCTACTCTTCTTTTTGTTTAGTTGAGTTTTGCTTCATGTATTTTGAAGCCCTGGTATTTATTACACTCAGCTTTTTTTTGGCCATGCCATGCAGCTTGTGGGGTCTTAGTTCCCCAACCAGGGATTGAAATCAGGTCATGGCAGTGAAAGTGCCGAGTCCTAACCACTGTACCGTGAGGGAACTCCCTCATACTTTGGATTGTTATGTTTTTCTGATAAATTGTCTCTTTATCACTGTGAAAGATCCTTATCTGTGGTTATATTCTTTATTTTGAGGTCTGTTTGACTGATATTAATATAGTCAAATTACCTTTCCAGTAGATTTATTGTCATTTTCCCGTCCTTTCACATTTAACTTAGCTATTTCTTTTCATTGACAATGTCTCTTATAGATAGTATATAGCTGGATCTTGAGTTTTGAATCCCATCTGTACTTTTTGATTAGAGAGTTTAGTCCATTGTATTTAATTTAATGATCAATAGTCTGCCGTCTTGCAATTTGTTTTCTAGTTGTTCCATCTAATTTGTATTTATTTGTTCTTTCTTTCCTGGATACCTTTGCATTATTGTACTATTTTTTAGCATTCCATTTTAATTCTTCTTTTTATACATTTTGATACAAAGAAACCTATCTCTTTGTTTGTTTTGTTTTGTTTTAATTGACTGAGCTAGCGATTACACTGTGCATTCTTAACTCACCACAGTCTATTTTGAGTTAATCTTGTACCTCTTCATGTGAAGTTTAAGACTTTAATAACAGTAAAGTCCACTTACTCCACCATCCTATGTGCTATTCATATCATTTTTTTATATATATATTTTTTGGTTGCGCCACAGCATGTGGGATCTTACTTCCCAGACCAGGGATCGAACCTATGCCCCCTGCTGTGGAAGCGTGGAGTCTTAACCACTGGACCAACAGGGAAAATCCTAGTGTCATATTTTTAATAATACTTAATAAACCCCCAGCCTTGTGTTACTATTTTTTTTTTTTTTTTGCTTAGAGAGTTGTCTTACAAATAAATTAAAAGAGGAACAAAAAGTCTTTTATATTTACCCACATATTTACCATTCTGATGTTGTTCATTCCTTCTTGTAGATCTGAATTCCAATCTGATGAGAAGTCAGCTGTCATTCATATATAACATTGCTCCTCTGTATGCCGTGAGCCTTTATTAATTGGCTGCTTTAAGACTGACTCTTTATCTTTAGTTTTAGCACTTTGACTTTGATCTGATCTAGGTGTAGTTCTCCTTATATTTATGCCATTTGGGATTCACTGAGGCCCATTTGTTGTTATTCTTTCACACAGTTTTCTATCCCCTGCCTTTCCACCTTGGACTCTGATTACATATATGTTGGACTACTTGACATTTTTACCACAAGTCCTCGAAGCTTCATTCATTTTTCCCCCAATATTTTTCTCTCTGTTCTCAGATTGAATACTTTCTATTGATCTGTCTTCAAGTTTACTAACTTGTCTGCAACCTCCAATTTTGTTAAGCCTATACTGACAGAGCTTTCATTTCAGTCATTGTATTTTTCATTTCCAGAATTTTCATTTGGGTTGTTTGTTTTGGTACACACACACACACACACACACACACACACACACACACACAAACACACATATAATTTTGGGGGGATATATCTGCTGTTCACTCGTTATGATTATCTTTTCTTTTAAGTTCCTGAACACATATTTATAAAGTTTCTTGAAAGACTTTTTCCTGTTAATTTTAACCTGTGTGTCATCCTTGGGTCAGTTTCTATTGAATTATTATTAGTAGTATTATTTTAAAATTATGGATCACATTTTATTTTATTTAAAAAAATTTTTTTTTGCGCTACGCGGGCCTCTCACTGTTGTGGCCTCTCCCATTGAGGAGCACAGGCTCCAGATGCGCAGGCTCAGCAGCCATGGCTCATGGGCCTAGCCGCTCCGCGGCATGTGGGATCTTCCTGGACCGGGGCACAAACCCGTGTCCCCTGCATCGGCAGGCAGACTCTCAACCACTGCGCCACCAGGGAAGCCCTATGGATCACATTTTGCTGCTTCTTTCCATGTCTAATAATTTTTGAGTGAATAGTGGACATTGTGAATGTTGCACTGTTGGGATTCCAGATTATGTCATCTTTCGTTAAAGAGTTTTAGCTTTTTCTGTCAGGTAGTAACATTGCAAGTGGATCCTTTCTGCCCATTAGAGTTGGTTTAACTTATTGTTAGGATCTATTTTAATTTTGAACTTGCCTTCACTTTGGATTGCGTTCCTTAATTGAAAGACATGAGCTTTGGAAGATCTCAGCTGGAGGCTTGGAGTATTCAGTGAAGTTTTTCTACCTTGGCTTGCCTGAAACTTTAATATCCTACAGCAGTGCACAACTTCTAGTATCACCATACCACTCTCAGCTCCATAGCAGGAGACATCTACTAGGCTTCCTGGAATGTCACCCTGTGCATGCACATTACAGCCCTCAGCCAAGGTCCCATGGTGAACCCTCCACTAGATTTACAGGACCTCTCTTTGTGAAGCAACCTCTTTTCTGTTGTTCTGCTCTACACTATTCAGCCACTTCAACAGACTAGACCTCTGATCTCTACCTCCTTAGGTTAGTGCAACTACTGTTCCATTTGTACCACTCATCCTTGTGCCATGGCAGAAAGGTACTCCCAGGCAAAAAGCCAGAGAAATAATGGGATTCACCTCATATGTATGCCTTTTCTCAAAATTACAGTCCTGCACTGTCTGTTGTACAATGTCTGAAAACAGTTGCCTCATATATTTGTCTAGTTTTATAGTTGTTTTTTGGCAGGAGGGCATGTCTCATATCAGTTATTCTGTCATGGTTAGAAGCAGAAGTTCTCCAATTTTTTTTAAAGAGAAGATGTTATTTAAAATATAAATGCTGCTGGTTTTTGTCTATGTCAGTGCTTTAAATTTTAGCAGGGCCTGTTTAATTTATGAGTAGATTAGATGTGATTTAACTCTTCCTCTGATACTTGAAAGGCCTTTACTAAAGAACCAACTCTTTTATTTACCACTGGAGATACAGATTAACATTTATGCTGAGCTATTAAAGAGTGAGCCCTGGGTGGGTTGTCGGGAAAGCTGAGCCTTTTTCCTGGCTTTCCCACTGTCCAGAGGTGTTACCTTGGATTTCTGCCTCAGCGCCACTATCTGTAAAATGAATTGAATGAGTTGTATGCCGTCAGGTCCCTTCTAGCTCTGATATCTTGGGACTTCATATAGAATTCTGAAATTTCGCTCTTTCCTGATAGCAAGCTTTTCTTAGCGGGATGGATGGCAGAGATCCTGGGTATACTGAGCCCCCGAATGGTTGGAACAGGCAGAAAACAAAAAAAGCGGCTCTTGAGGTAGAAAAGCCAAATTTCATCAATTGATAATTTTGCATAAACCAACCTTCATTATGAAAGATAAGAGCATCAGTAAAAAGGATTCATGGAACCAGATGTCTACCATATTTTCTAAACCTTTAACGAATGATAGTTGTCATTTTTTGAGTACCTGTTGTGTTCCAGGAGCTGGCATCAATACTTAGATTCTCTCTTTCTTTCAATCTTGCTCTCACTCTCACTTTTTTGGGGATATTTTATGTCCTTTTTTCCCTCATAACAACTATCAGGGAAGTCTTACTGTTCTTATTTCATGGATGAAGAACCCGAGGATCAGGGGGATTTAGCAACTCCTTGAAGGTCATGTGGTAAGTGCTGTGGACAGGATTTTAACCCAGGTTTTTCTAACTTGCTATCCACTGCTTTCCTAATACTACTGGAGGATTTCTGTTTTGACACCAGTTGACTATAATATTGGCTGAAAGAACCCACAGCTTCTTTCTAATCCCTAACATAGGTATATAGTTTTACAGTTGGCAAAGCACTTTTGTGTATAAAAGGCAATTTGATTTTTACAAGAACATTATGATTATGGTCCCTTCACAGATCAGGAATCTGAGGCTAAGTGAAATTCTCCAAAGAAACACTCATCATTCAGTAGGTGGTGAAGCCAGGATTTAAATTGATCTCTGGCTGCCTCCCAAGCTCTACACATGATCTCTTTTAGTTGGGTCATGCTTAGGAACAGAGCTGAACTGATCAAGGCAGTAATAATGACTGGTCGAAGGTGTTCAGGAGGTATTACTGCTGCTGGGAGAGTAAATTGTTACATCCACTTTGGAAGACTGTTTGATTTTATCTACTAAAGGTGAACATGTAACCTAACAGTTCCTCTTCTAGATATAAACCCAACAAAAATGTCTGTATATGCATAAGAACGTGCACAACAGTAACCAAAATGACCACCGTGAATAGATTGAATACATAGCATATTAGTTTGAACTGCTGTAACAGATTACCATAGACTGGATGGCTCATAAACAACAACAATGTATCTCTCACAGTTCTGGAGGCTGAAAGTCTGAGATCAGGGTGTGAGCATGGTCAGGTTCTGGTGAGAGCCCTCTTCCAGGTTGCAGACTGCCAACTTCCAGTTATGGTTTTACATGGTGAAAGAGGGCAAGAAAACTCTCTGGAGTCCCTTTTATAAAGGCACTGATTCCATTCATGAGGGTTCTGCCTCATGACTTAATTACCTCCGAAAGTCCCCACTTCTTAATACCATCACTTTGGGTGTTCGGATTTCAGCATAGGAGTTTTGGGGGGACATAAAAATTTAGTCCATTGCACATAGACTGCAGAATATTCATATAATGGGTTATTAAACAGGAAGAAAAGTGAATGAACTACTATTACTTGTAACACCTTGGGTGACTTTTTTTAATTGAAAAATTTTTATTTTATTTTATGTTTAAAAAAATCCTATAGTGCTTTACGATTTTCAGAAGTAAAGCATGATTTCATATAATCCCATAGTAACCCTTTTTTAAATCCCCACCCCTATATTGCCCTATCCCGCTTCCCTCTCCCCACTGCTAACCACTAGTTAGCTCTCTCATCTGTGAGTCTGTTTCTTTTTTGTTTTATTCACTAGTTTGTTGTATTTTTTTAGGTTCCACATATAAGTGATATCATACAGTATTTATCTTTCTCTGGGGGACTCTTTTGAAAGAAAGAATCCAGGCACAAAAGAGTACACACTGTATGACTCCATTTATATAAAGTTCAAGAAATAGGCAAATATTATCTATGTTGTTAGAGATCAGACAGTAGTTACCTTTTGGTGGAAGGGTGAGGTACTGACTGGTAAGGGGCCCAAACGGGACTTTGGGGGCTTTCTTGACCTTAGTAGTAGTTGCTTGAATGTAAGTTTACTTTGGGATAATGAATTGCCGTGTACACTGATGACCTGTGCATTTGTCCATATGTATTTTTTAAAAAAATATATTTTATTTATTTATTTTGGCTGTATTGGGTCTTTGTTGCTGCATGCAGGATTTCTCTAGTTGCAGCGGGCGGGGGTACTCTTCGTCGCGGTGCGCAGGCTTCTCATTGCAGTGGCTTCTCTTGTTGCGAACACGGGCTCTAGGTGCGTGGGCTTCTGTAGTTGTGGCACGTGGGCTCAGTAGTTGTGGCTCATGGGCTTAGTTGCTCCGTGGCACATGGGATCTTCCCAGACCAGGACTTGAACATGTGTCCCCCGCATTGGCAGGTGGATTCTTAACCACTGTGCCACCAGGGAAGTCCCATATGTATGTTGTATTTCAACAAAGGAATTTTAATGAACACAAAAAAAGAACATATCAAAGTTGAAACTAAATGGTTTCTTTAAAAAAAATCTTGGTGTAGATGTCTTTCTGGGTTTATCTATCTTATAGAAAGCAATTACTCAATCTGACTTGTAATCTTAATTAAAATTTTAGAAAATATATAAAGCACAAGTGACTTGGTCCTGCAGTTCACCTCCTTGCTCTAATTCTTAACTAGGAGGTTTTTACTCATCTGGTATAAGCTTTATAACTTGAGAGTGGCAGTTATTAAAATTCTGGACACTAGTGTATGAAAAACTCACCTCTAGGAATCATTTTTGTGAACCTATCAGGTTCTGGAGATGCAGTGGCCATATGCAGTCTGGATGCTGAAAGAAACAAGGCATTTGACATAGGTAAGTGGCTACACTCTCTACTCAAGCTGTAAGTGAACTCTGGGCATAGTGTCTTGGTCATTGGAATTGGAGATTTTTGGTCCAACCAAAGATTGAATTTCATGATGCTTTGAAGTGGACATTTGCTGCATTTTACCTCCCAACATCCACTTCCCCTTGTTTTACTGGGTGGGGCTCCCACTTCACTTCTCTGAGTCCACATGCTTTGGTGAAGCTTTTGCCAAGGGAGAGGCATGTGATCCTGTCTAAGCCAATCAGTGCACTCCATCCCTCTGGCTGCAGTGATTGGTTCAGGCATGTGCACAGGACCAAAGGCAATCTGGGCCAATCAGTCTCAGTTCTGAGCTTTGGTTTGGACTCATCTGTAGGCCATTGTGTTACGTAGACCTGAGCCTTAGGCTGCCAGGGTACTCCACTGAGCTGGGGGAGAAGGTTACCCCAGGAAGCAGAGGTGGAAGTTGGGAGTGGTAGGTCTCTGATTCATTCCTGCCCAAAGCCAACTCACCCTTTGGACTTTTCACTTATGTGAGCCAATGCGTTCTCTTTTGTTTCAAGTCCGTTTGGGTTGGTTTTTCTGTCACTGGCCACCAAAGGTGTCCTAACTGCTACGCCCACCTTATTTTCTCTGGATGGGTTTTGTCACAAGAATGATTGCAGTAGTTCTCCTGATCACCCTCTCATGGCTGTTGAGAATGATCCTAAGCTCAAGTGCTTGGAAAATTTCTTTGGCCTGAAGACAACAACGACAATGGTGATAACAATACTGGCAAAACCCCAGTCTTTTCCAAACTTCTCAGCAGTCACATGGCAAGTTCACACCATCTTCTGTTGGCAAGATGTGGCAAATATTGCAGCTCGGCGGTAAGAGTGAGAAACCCATGTCCCAAGCAGTTGGGTGGCTCTTCTTAGCAGGCTTAGCTCTATTTAAGCCTCCCAAACTTTGCTCTGTGTGTGTGTGTGTGTGTGTGTGTGTGTGTGTGTGTGTGTGCGTGTGTGTGTGTGTGTGTACATGCACGTGTAGGAGGGTTTGGACTCTCTTCCTCTTTTGTTATGAGGAAGAAGGGAGCAGATTGGAACAGGTTGTAACACTTCCGCACGCCCGTGTCCCGGTGCTTATATCATAGTGCCGTCTGCAAATTGGCGTCTGGATCCAATGCCGTTTTGATTTATGTATTTATTGTAAAGCAGCCAAATTTCAGAGAGAGGAGAGGAGATTCTAATTTAATAGTAAGAGCAAGGTGTAATTTCTTATAAAGGGAGGGAAATGCACCCGCATGCTTATTTGATGTCAGAATATAAGACTGTTCAAGATTTTTGCCACCCTTTTAAAAATTAAGACATAAGACGTCATTTCACCAAATGATTATCTCAGTGTTTTATAAGAGATGATCATTTTATTTCTGAGTGGGAGTTTAAATTAGGTAGGTATTACATTAGGAAAGAGAGATAACCAGAATAAAAAACACAACCTTTCAAACAAACAACCAGGCAAACAAATCCCTTAAATCTTATCACCAATCATTTTTCCCCCTTTTAAATTGGTTAAAAATATTACCTAAAGGCCAAGAGTTTGCATGCCAGAGTTAGAGGCCGTTGCACAATATTAGGGCTGAAATGATAAGCACCTGTGATGGAACCGCTGGGAGGCTTGGATGGGTCTGTGGAATAATTGGAAGGTGAAGGATGAAAGTGGCTACGGCAGTAAACAACCCCCAGAACTTCCCCGGCACTGGGCTAGGTGGGCCTTACTTGCCTGACTTGCATCCAAAGCTCCCCGGGGGAAAAGGCCCCCATTGTCTTTGCAGGCATGTTTTCCACCTTGGGTACCACCCTCCCCGGCTTCTCTAGACATAAGGTAAATTTATTCTATCAGGTTAAGTGATGGTTGCTCAGCAAAAAATCAGTGTGTGGTGGCTGTGGAGGCAGTGGGGACCACAAGCAAGGCCTGGGTCAGCAGTGGCCTTTTTCCTATGACCCCCCGGGGCCTGGCACAGTGTAGGGGCTCAATCACTGTGTGCTGAAGCCCTGGGATTCCACTTGTCTGGTTTTGAAATTTGAAGTTCTGTTCATCTTTACCCTGCCCCACCTCCACGGCTCCCACTTCTATCGGCCTCTGCTCTCTTTGGGTACTTGAGTTCTCGAACCCTTCCCATCACTTCTTGGCAGACTGGTCTTGCCCTGGGTGTGCTGTGACCTCACAAGGGTGGGCTGGGAGTTCAGACCCTGATTCTAGCCCTGAGTGAGTGATGTGGAGGCTATCTCAAACTCACCCCATGCCTCAGTTCCACCTTCTTTCAAAAGGGATATAATTATATTTATCTTTTTACCTCTCATAGATATTATAAAATTGAAATGATAGACGTGAAAGGAATCAGGAAAAAGGCTCTGTGCAAAAAGTCATCACTGTGACTAGCATTCTCACTATTCCTTTTAATATTAGGTCCCTAAATGATCACATCCTTCTGTTCAAGACATGATCTGGGAACAGAAAGAGAAGATAAAAGCTGCATCTACCTGCAACTTTGGAGTAGAAAAATCTCCTTATTCTCTTTCCTCTTTCAGAAGAGAACTTGATGTGATCGGGTCATTGCATGTAAAATGCTTTAAGAATGTGATCTGTACTTTATCATTTTAAAATTCAAACATTCCTGAGCCTTTTTTCCCCTCACCCCATTCATATTTATCTTCTTGGTCTTGCCTTCATTGCGCACCACATTTGTATTGATAAATTGTAGGTGGTAGGAGATGTATTGATGGGATGGAGACAGTTCAAAATGTAGAGTGCTGTGGCTTTGCATATCATTACACCTGGCTAGCTTTTTGCCTCCTGAAAGCTGTCGATTTGTGCATTATTGCTATTCAGGCTGATAAATGACAGTAATTGTTCTTAAGTTGAAGAGCTGGTTTAATATGCTGTCTGGCCTGGGAATTTCCTGAGCACCAGGGTTAAACTTGTGCTCCACTCGAGCTAGCAAAATGGCCCTTTTTTCATCTCAGACTATAGAGTTAATTGAATTACTCGCTATTCATGCAGTGTGCAGCCTTGATTCTAAAGATACCATGAATGGTAGGGGGAGGGGGAGACTTTCTAGGAGGCTCCGGGTAACCGTGGGCCCTGCTTCAAGGATATGACCCCTTCCCCGAGTGGAGGGCAGTTCACGTTTTGTCATGCAGTTTGCTTTCCTGCCCCTCTGTTTGTTGTTGGTCATTTTGGAGTAGTCTTCTGAGGCTACCCAAGCCTAGAGGGCAGCAGGATTCCCGAAGATGCAAAAGATGACTTCTCAGAGGCGATTTTTGCATATTTTTTAAAATTTGGAAATCAGAGCATGGAGTTGCTTGCGTTTTATTTTGTTCACTTTTTAAACTTCTGGGTTTAAACTTGTGCTATGATTTGGGTGAAGTCTAAAGTTGCCACTTAGCTGTGAGGCAGCCCCAGGCATATCTCATTCTGTTTTCCTTCCAGGTGACTCAGTCTCTAATTCACCCATTGAATCCAAAGGGCTCACCCAAGCCATTCAGAGTCAGAGGACCCTTCCTTGGACCAAAGTTGGGGGAGGAATTAACTGCAGGAAACTGGGGAAGAGAATCTGCCCCTCAAGGAATATCTCATCTGAATCTGGCATGTGGACAGAGGTTTCTAGAAAAGTTCACGCAGCAACCTCATCTTCATCCCCTCTTCGCGGTATCTCCGGGCTGATTGTCCGGGTCTCCCCTGGATGGAATGAATGCAAAGGCAAATGCAAAGCAAGCAAGAGACCCAGCTTGCCTCATTTGCCCTCTAGCACTGAGATGGCTCAAAGCACCACCGAGATTCAAAATCCCCCATTTGCTTCTGTTTGGGAATCAATGTCCACTTTCCCCACTCACATATCCATGTCCTGACAGGTTAAAACCATGTTATTTCTTTTATAAATGTTCAAGCTTGTGTAACAGTTTTTGACATTTACTAGTGGATGCCCCCCTCTCTTTCTCCCTCTCTTTCCTTCTCTCTGAATGGAAGAGAATGTTTGGTACCAAATGGTATTCAATGCCCTACGTGGAAACATTTACCTTGTTTAGATCCAACTTAAGGAAAGTTTGGGATGCAGCTTCTGCGTGCCCTTTCTTTGATCTCAGTTCTCCAATGGGCCCACTGAAGCGGGACTGAGGGATGCGATCCCACACCAGAACAGCTGGAGGAGGGAAAGACTCCCATTTAGGGGCATTCATCATTTCTCATCATAGAAGCTCAAAAAAATCCATCTTTCGCTATCCGACAAGGTATGAGATAATGAAGGAAGATTGCTTAAAATGTAAATCATTTAGATCTGTTGGTAACACTGTGTAGAATTAAATTCATGTGTAATAGAACTTCTGATCAGAAATGAACAGTTTCCCTGACAAAGCCGTCATGAGTTCCATGATTTCATATGGTTGCTTCCAACACTAATAAAGCTGGTGCAGTTCACTTGATAATGCTCTGGGCAGAGAAAAGATCATTTTTCCTAGCTCTGTAACCAGCAAACATGACTGCAGATCATTCACTCCAGTTCTTCCTGTCTGGCGTCCCAGAAGAGTACATCTCATAGATTTACTGGGCTGGAGAGAGGCGCTCCTGCTTCCCCTACCCACGACTCCTCCCTGGGTGGGAGAAGACCCTCCCTGAGGTCTAAGAGTGACCTGCTGAGCCCCCCAGGACCTGACGAAGGTCAGGGTCCCTCATTAGTCTCTGGGTCTATGCTGCTCTCCTTCCTCGGACCCACATCTGGGGACGGCTGGCTTGGAGCCCAAAGGGCTAACAGAGCTGGGTTGCTCCAGGGCTTCGTTTGGGCTCATCCGTGAAGCCCAGTGCCCTCTAGAGTGGGATGGGGACCGCTAGTGGTATGTGACATATTTTGGTTGCTACAGAGACATGGCAATAACTGATACTGAATCAAATATCATTCCTCTTTCAACCCATTTTCAAGGTTTCTGATTATGTCAAAGAGAAAGGCTTATTTGGTGTGAAAATGTCTTTAATACCTGACTCTCTTATATTTGCTAACCTCCTTTTGTGAAAAAAAGGAGACGAGGCCTTGGACTCAGAAAATTCTTCATGGGACAGTATCCAGCTGCAGCTGAAAAATGCCACTTTGAAAAAAAACGTTATTTATTTTATAGTTATGTTCTATGCGTGACAAAAGATACTGATTTCCCTTTGTGGTAATGATAAAGATTCCTTCTAAATATGTTTCTTTAAATAACAAGAGTTTATTTAAGAATTATATTAAGTATATACGAATCCAAGTGATGCTGGTTTATGGGGGATATCCTGAAGGTGTCATGTGAATGGTAGTAGTCTGGGAAACTGCCATATTACTGTGAGGTGCTGGTGGCAAAAGGGCGGGGCACCGCCCCCTGGAACTCTGTCATTGCACCAGAATTCACTGTGACGCAGTGCAGATTCAGAACTACTTTAAAAATACCACTGTCTTATTTTCTGTTTGAAAAAGGAATCAATATTCTTTGTAGAAAATTTGGAATATATAGAAAACACACACACAAAGTACAAAGGAAAGAAAAGAAGGGAAAGTAAGGAAAGGAAAAATCCCCTAAGAGCCCATTTGCCAGAGATATAGCCATTGCTAATGTCTTGCTTTATTTTCCTTTTGTCTTTAGGCATGCAAACATACATAAATTTCTTTTCCTTTAAACAAAACTATGGTTACAATGTATGTATCGTCTGTCAATCTGTTTCTCTTTTTTCACTTACATTTTCCCATGTCACAGTTTTCTGTGGTGCCAGGTGTTTCACCATTGAGTTCAAGTCAATCTGATACTATTTACTGAAGCTCATTCTATGCATTTGAGATATGCTGGTGCTCAAACAAACACCCCAGCCTGGAGGAGTTTACATTCTGATACTTTTGGAAGAAGCACAATCATTCAACTAACCCTTGGTGGTTGGAGATTTACAGGGTTCAAATTTTTTGTTATTGTAAGTAAATAATGCTGCAACCAGCATTCTGGTTCCTGACATCCTTTGCCCATTTCTGTTTCCTTTGGAGAAATCCCTAGAAGTAGACTCTCTGAACCTAAGGAAGGGGGGCCCTTCAAAGCCTGTTGACACATCCACTTTACTTTTCATGTGATTATTTGCCATTTGTATGTTCTTGTCAGTGAAGTGTCTGCTAATGTTTTTTGTTTGTTTGTTTGTTTTTTGCCCATTTTCAGATTGGATTGTATTCTTTTAACTCTTGGGTTTTGAGGATTCTTTATATATTCTAGATCCTAGTCCTTTGCTGGGTATGTGGTTGGCAACTATTTTTCTCCTAATATGTAGCTTCTCTTTTTAATCCTCTTTCACATGGCTTTTGCAGACTCCAAAGTTTTTAATTTTGATGAGGTCCAATTTGTCAATTTCAAGTACTTTTAAGCCTAACTGTATGTGTGACTTAATAATGAGAATCAATGCTTCATTAAAATATATATATTTCCTGAGGACCTACTAAGCCCCAAGCACTTGTTTGGGGTGGGAGATACTGTGGTGAGAAAAATGTACTGTTCTCGCTTGTATGCAGTTAGATATATGGTAAAAATATAATTTCACAAGTACTTATATAATTGTACTGGTGAAAAATGCTCTCAAAAAAAGAGAGTAGGGATTCGGAGAGGATGAAACAGAGTCTGAAAAGACCTGCTTCTCTGATAAAAGTATCATTTACATAGAATGAGAAGAATGAGGAAGAGTTGGCCAGACAGAGAAAGAGGCATGGGCACGGGGACCAGCCTTGGAGTGGAAGGAGGCATGGGACAGCGGACATGGCTGTGTTTGAGGCATGGGACAGCAGACATGGCTGGTGAGAGGCATGGACCAAGCAGGCAGGCTTTTTGGGTCTTGGTGGCAGTTGGGACTTTATCCTGAGACCAGCAGGAGCCAGTGAAAGGTTTCATAGGATGAAGGAGCTTGTGAACCACCTACTGAACTTTGCAAGGAACAGCATCACATTCTTTGTTTTACAGAAATCTCAACTCTGCATTCATGTGAAGAGGAAGTTGGACTTAGATTAGCTGTTGACTTATTTACAGATCTTGAGGTCTAGAATACTCCGTACTTGAAAAAAATCGCTCTAGAAATTTCACTTTCTAGAGGTTAATAATTTCATGTTATGCAAAATGGTCTAAGTTATGAGGGAGATACAGATGCCTAGAGGAAAATGAAAAAGCAGTTAGATGGCGTCAAGGATGGCCGAGGCCTGAGGTTTCGTGGGCACAGGAATCAGGGGTTGGACTGCTTCTGTTGGTTGCTGTCTAATGCTAGGACCTCCTGTGCACATGGGGGAGGGTTAAGGATGAGGTGGGAGGTGGAGTGTGGGAGGGGGGTCTGGCTGTGGACAGCAGGTTGGCACAGATGAGGTTTGGAAGTGCACATGGTTACTGCGTCTTTGTGGGGTCGCCTTCCCAAATTTGCTTCTGTGTTTGGGGACCATTTCTTAGCACCTTGAACTAAGCAAAATTTTGCGAATGCCCACCTCCTGGGAAATCGCTCCCCCCACCTGTCTCGGGTAGCCAGGCTAATAGCAGTCTTAGGGCTGTGTCGAGACAAAAGGACAAGAGTAACAAATATAAAGGGCTCTCAGGCATACCGTGTGCCCCAAATTCTCACCTGTAACAGCCGGGGGACATACACCTTCCTATGCTTTAGTGGCACAGACACTTAGTCTGGGCCTGTGGCCTGACTTTTGAGGTGCTGGAAGCCCTCTGTTGTTGTAGAGCGTGTTTTGGACCCTGACAGTGTCCCAAAGCTGTGTTGGAAAGTGGGGGTAATGTTTTAGGGGTGTGTCCCGTGCCGCCCCATGATGCACCCAGGGCTGTGCAAGGTTGTTGGCATTCTTGGCTCTCCAGTACCCTCCCCCCTCCCCGAGAGAGAAGGTGGGTATTGGGACGTGCGTGAGCTCCTCCGAGGCTGCACACCCACTGAGTTGGCTCTTATGGGGGTGGAAAGGAATAGGCCAGTTGTAACACCAGCTGTCAGCACCCAAACTGCTTAATTTCAGAATCATGCCACAGACAGAATTAAAAACACGACACTTGAGTTAAAGTGAGCTAAAGGAACAAAGAGAAGCATTTTTGACACAGAACGGAGTGACAATATGTAGGATGCTCTGTGGGACCTGGGATCCCTGGAACAGGGTCTCTCTCAGTGATGCCCGGGAGGCCTACTGGGTCAATTAAACAAACAGATAACCCTTAACCACTTGCCCATCCCCATCTCAGAGTAACCAATATCTTCGGGTATGTTTTACTCATCTTTTCCCTTGCTGGTCTGTCATGTGAAATTTGGCCAATTGTTGACTCAGGGATGCTGCAAATCCACATTTATTTTAACTGTGTAGAACATGTGAGAGGGCGGGGATGCCTGTTCTGCCTGCCTTCCTTGAGGACACAGGTGCTCCGGTTTCCCCTTCGTCTTTAGGACGCAGCCCCTCCCACTGGTTAAGATGCTCAGCCTGAAGTTCCAAGTGGAGTGGACCGGGAAGCATTTAGATATTCCACTTGACTCTTACATATATATTTAAAAGTAGACACAGCTTCAAATGAAATGAAAAACAGCAGCTCAGGGTAGCACAACCTCTTTTCCCTGTCCCAGTATTTGGAACGTGTCTGAAATACCTAATGGAAAGAGAGGCCTTAGTCACCAGTGGACTTGGAGGGTTTTATCAGCCTGTGGGATGCTACCTCCTTGTCCGGAATGAATCTCCCTCACTGTGGGCTCCTTTGGACACTTGATGCTTCTCCTAGGGCAGGTCCCTGCCACTCTGCCATCTCCACGTTCATCCCACGGGCATTTGAAAGTACCTATGCACAGTTCCTGGGGAGACCAGAAGTGAGACATGGTCCTTTGCTGTTTATTTCCATGCCTCTCTGTCACCCTCCCCTAGATGGGCTGTGAGCATCTTGAGGGCAGAGGTAATGTCGTATTTACCTGGGTATCCCCTGGGCATAATTTAGTGCCTGGCACTATCTGTGGGCACCTGCAGAACATGGAGTTGGAAGTGATGTTGGGAATGCTGACCTTTCTGCTTTCCTCTTTCCC
>NW_006798798.1:3061530-3126555 GCF_000442215.2 Lipotes vexillifer | reverse complement strand
CCTCTTTCCCTCTTTGCTTTGCTGCCATGTTGGACTCAGCATCTACTCCTCAGCCAACGCATTTCTGGGCTGCCTCTCTGTGCCCAGCATGTTGCTAGATGCTGAGGTTGGGTGATGCAGTCAACCTGGGCGTGTGTGTTGGGGTGTCCTGGGGCTGCCCTCACCATGGGTAGAATTTCTGGCTGTGTCTCTGTGGCTGTGGGCTGCTAAGACCCCCAGATAGGGTAGGAAAGGTAGTGGGGAGGGATATTTAGGACCCCTGCCTCTCCCCAAAGGAGACAGTAGGCTTACACATTTTGGAGCACTTAGGGCATTCAGTGCACATCCAGATTTACTAGTCAGGAAAACCTGTAATGGGTGAGCCAAAGGCTCAGATTTTTAACAGATAGAGTTTAGTTTAGGAAGGGGATTTGCAGGTGGACACAAGGTCCAAACAAGAGATCGGAGTTCTCATACCACGGTTGACACAAACTTCCAGCATAGTTCAGCCAGAGCTGGGTGTCCGCAGTATCCATCCAGGGACCAGTGCAGACCACTAAGCTCACCCACGATCTCCCCTTTTGCTTGACCTTACCCCCTGGAAGGATGGAAAGTTGTAGGAATAGGACACAGGGGCATGGGGCTGGGGGAGGCGAGCACATCATGTTCTAGGGTTTATAGGGCTTTTTACCTTCCTCAAGGGAGTTTCTGGAATCACCCCAAGGCAATGCTCCAGCTTTGGCACCGGGCTTGCTCCTGGCCAGAGCAGGTGTTTACCTCCTCCCCCCCCCGCCCCCCGCCCCCGAGGTGTCTCTCTCTCCAGCCCTCCCAGCCACGTGGGCACTGGGCTCAGACTGAGCCTCCCCCTTCCCTCCTCAGTGAGCTGCTTCCAGGAATTCTCACCTTCCCCAAACCACTAGGGGAAGCCCCTCCTCGCCTCATTTGACTCGATTACATTGCTTCTTCCTCTTTGAAACTCAAAACAGAGAAGTACACTGTGGAGGAAAACTTATTTTTTCTCTCTTCACTCTGGAAGCCAGCCTTGATCCGAATGTTCCTATAGCAACATTAATTCTCCAAGTTGCACCTACTGTATAATAAGTTATATATATAGAAGACCTACTGGGATCCAAATACCCCATATGTGCAAGCGAATGAGTTAATGCTGCCGTGAGAATTAGCAATGTTCTGTTTCCTGATTTTCATACTTTTAAAGTTACAACCTGCGTTTGCTGGGTGCTTTGGACGTAGGGTTTGGGGAGCAGTGGATTTGGGTGCAGTTCTGGCAGAGACCTGCCTTCATGGCAGGTCCAGGGGTGTCTGGAGAATTTTTGAGTCTCGAGATGGAAATAGACTTGGGGACGCCAGCGTCCTTCCTAGTCACCCTTGAACTTTTCCTTGAGCTCAGCTCTGGCTGTCTTGGCCTCCATTGTTATCTGGCGGTGAAGCTGGGCAGCAGGTGTTTGGAGTGAGAGAAGGAACAGGTAAGACTCACAGAGAGACGGGGGCCAGTGTCTGATGCTGCTTGAGTCCTGGGGCTGGGGGATATGTAGGTGATCCTAGGCCAAAGTTTCTGCCCCCCCTTTCTCCACGAGTTGGTGGAAAATATAGAGTGTTGCCTCTGGGGAAGGTCTGGGTCTCTTGTGGGTCTCTGGGCCATTGTTTATATTGGCTAGGCTATGTAGTGTTAGTAAGACGGTAATGGCCATGATCTTGGTAAAGATGAGTATGGTTTACATTGAGAGACATGTTCTGGGCTAGGCTGGTGCTCAGCATTTCCGTGCAGTGAGTCCTTTACTCTTGGAACAAGTTCTGTGAATCTCCCATTGTACAGATGGGGAAGCTGAGGCTTAGATTCAGTTAGCCAGCAGTGCTGGAGCTGGCGTAAGACCTCTCAAGCCTGTGTTACCAACAGCATGCTCTATTCCTTGCTCTAGCAGGTGTGATGGGGGGGGGGGCCTGCAGACCTGGTGACTCCTTGGCCTGTCCTTGCCTCTTTAAGCCTTTCCTTGCTTCCTTCACCTGGGGCCTTGGAGACCACAGTTTGTCTCTAACGCACAGGCTAACCCTGTAGTGCTGAGATTCCCGATGGCAGGATGGGATGTTCTGAGGTGGGTCATGAGATACAGGGAGACCTGAGGACTCCTTGGGCACATCGTGTAGCTGGCTGCCTCTCTGCTCCAGGGGCCAGTGGACGTGGGTACCTGGACACTCTCTGTCTGGCAGGTCAGCTGTCCCTCATGATCCCTGGCCCTGGTTGCCCTCAGGAGGCTTTCATGCTGAGCTAGCCCTTGACGATGGCCCCACTGGACCTCAGGGTAGGACTCAGAATGCAACCAACCACCAGAGGGCGCTACCTTTCAGTCCGCGGGCTGCTCTCAGATGCGAGCTCAGGCGTGAATGTGGGGTTCTAAAAGAATTGCCTTAAAACCAGAGAGCGAAGGGTCCAACTCGTTTCTGACTGTTCCTTCCTTCCTGCACTTAATGAAAGCCCTTTTCCTACTCTGCCCACAGCCATCGGATACCCTGAAGGGGTGTAAAACTCAATAGACACTCATGGAGATAAAAAAAAAAAAAAAAACCTGTGAAAGTTCTTGGTTCGAAATCTTCTTTTATGGCCCTGGATGGAAGTGTTCCTGGAAAGCTATTCTGGGAAATGAAACAGTCCATTTGTCCCCGCGTAAAGCTGAGTTGAGCCCTGGGAGCCTTGTGAGCTCAAGCTTTTCATATTCATCGTTTTCCCCACCTTCTTCACACTGACTGGACAGGATTCTTCCTGTGGAAGTGATGGCCCAGCAGAGCACAGGGAAATGTAAGTCTGTTCCTGACTTTCAACGTTCAGCTGTCTATTAGTTCTCTTGGGCTGCCGTAACAAAATATCACTGACTAGGGGGCTTAAACAACAGAAATTTATTTCCTCACAATTCTGGAGGCTGGAAGTCCAACATCAAGGTGTCAGCAGGGTCGGTTTCTTCTGAGGCCTCTCTCCTTGGCTTGTAGGTGGTCATCCTCTCCCTGTGTCCTCACATGGTCTCCCTCAGTGTGTATCTGAGTCCTAATCTCTTCCTATAAGGATTCCAGTCATATTGGATTAGGGTCCACCCTAGTGAGCTCATTTTAACTTAATTATCTCTTTAAAGGCCCTTTCTCTAAATAGTCACATTCTGAGGTACTGGGGGTTAGGACTTCAACATATGAATTTTGGGAGGTACAAAAAGCTTGATTGGGGCTTCCCTGGTGGCGCAGTGGTTGAGAGTCCGCCTGCCGATGCAGGGGACGCGGGTTCGTGCCCCGGTCCGGGAGGATCGCACATGCCACGGAGCGGCTGGGCCTGTGAGCCATGGCCGCTGAGCCTGCGCATCTGGAGCCTGTGCTCCGCAACGGGAGAGGCCACAACAGTGGCCCATGTACCACAAAAATAAAAAGCTTGATTGTTGTAGCTTATTAAGAAAAAAATATTGGAAATCCTTAATAGTAACTTGATTTATTTTTGCTGTAATATTTATTACTATAAAATAGCAAAATTTATTAACCCTTATATGGAGAAAAGGGAACCCTTGTACACTGTTGGTAGGAATGTAAATTTGTGCAGCCACTGTGGGAAACAGTATGGAGGTTTCTTAAAAAAGTAAAAATAGAACTACCATATGATCCAGCAATTGCACTGCTGGGTATGTATCTGAAAAAAACAAAAACACTAATTTGAAAAAATACATGCACTCCCATGTTCATAGCAGCATTATTTACAATTGCTAAGATATGGAAGCAACCTCAGTGTCCATCAACAGATGAATGATACAGAAGATGTGGTCTATATATACACAATGGAATAGTCCTCAGCCATAAAAAAGAATGACATTTTGCTATCTGCAGCAACATGGATGGATCTGGAGGGCATTATGCTTATTGAAATAAGTCAGACAAAGGAAGAAAAATATTGTATGATATCACTTACATGTGGAATCTAAAAAATACAAAATCTAGTGAAGATAACAAAAAAGAAGCAGACTCACAGATATAGAGAACAGACTAGTGGTTACCAGTGGGGAGTGGGGAGGGGCAATATAGGGGTAGGGGAGTAAGAGGTACAAACTATTAGGGATAAAATAAGCTACAAGGATATATTGTACAACACTGGGAACAAAGCAAATGTTTTATAATAACTATAAATGGAGTATAACCTTTAAAAATTGTGAATCACTATACTGTACACCTGTAATTTACATAATACAGTATTATACATCAACGATACTACAATTAAAATATTTAATAATACTGAGTTCTTCCCATATGCCAGGCACTGCGCTAACCATGTTCCCTGCATGATTTCTTTTATCCTTATAACCACTCAAGGAGAAAGATAGTAATATTCTTGACTAAAGATCTTACAAAAGTAGATTTAAACACCTCGTCCTTATAGCTTTTAGACAACTCTAAAACCAGGTCTCGTTTACAAATTAAATACAAACAAAATTATAAAACCAATAAATTTTAAAATAGAAATATTCTTTAATGGAAAGGATAATGTTGTTTTGCTGAAATGAAATCACAGCTTATAACATGATGATGGAACTGAAAATGTGACCCAGATTTTTTCCAGATTGTTAAGATTACATATATGGAGGGTGGGGTGGGGTGGGGACACTGCTGATTCAGTTTTTCTACCACCTGTGTTCTGCTTGAAGCATCACTGGTGACTGGTCAGGGGATTATTCTTTCCTTGCTCCCTTCTTCCTCGACCTCCCTCATTCCTTGCTAAAGAACCAGTGAAGACAAGATAATTTCACAACAACACATGAAAGTTAAGCTTTAAGAGCTGTCGAGCTTAACAAGAAAATGTCATCGATACCGTCTGAAGAACCCGAGATAATATCTAAAACTTCACAGCAATACGGAATCTGAAGATGTGACCCCACTCCTCCAGCATGGGATGTGGATCCAGAGGGAAGAGATAGGGACGGAAAGAGACCAAGAAAGTAGGAGAGAAGAGAGAAGAACAGGAGGTGAAGACTCCAGGTGTCCACCTGGGTGGACGCCATATGGACTGAGGAATAACTCAGTGGAGAAAAGAGTGGACGTGGAATATGCTACCTTCTCTACTCTTCTGATGGGTCCCAGGTCAGTCTTTCAGGGAATACCCCCCGCCCCCGCCCCGCTCCCCACTCCGAGTTTGGAGTAACACAAGGCTGACACTTCCATGAACAGAATCCTATAATTCTTCTTGGCCTTCCCTCAGCCCCAGGACCCACTCACCCTGCCCCCACTCTTTAGTCTTTGCTGATATGAAGAGTGTGCTTTCCTACACCCACAATGGAAAACACAAACTTGGGATGGAAATCATACGATAGTTGGTTCCCCAGATGATCCAGAATATGTATTCATTGTGTCTTTTTTTTTAAAAATTGAAATATGGTTGATTTACAGTGTTGTGTTAATTACTGCTGTACAGCAAGGTGATTCAGTTATACATATATATACATTCTTGGGAATTCCCTGGCGGGGAATTCCGCACTTCCACTGCACGGGGCACGGGTTCCATCCCTGGTCGGGGAACTAAGTCCCACATGCCACGTGGTGTGGCCAAAAGGAAAAAAAAAAGTTTCCAGTTTCCAGACAATAACAATGTTAACAAAACTAATCATTATTTCTGTGATAAATAGTATAAAATAAAAGTGTTAAAAAATAAAATATTCTTTCCCATTATGGTTTATCATAGGATATTCTCATTGTGTCTTTTAGATGGATTTTCACTGATGTGAAAATACTAATAAATAAATAAATAAATAAATAAAAATTACCAAAAAGAGTTATGGACCCTTGAGACTATATCCACGGACCTCAGTTTGAGAGTCTCAGAGTTTGCCTAAAGGAGGGTTGTTACCATGGGGGAGCACTGACCTCAAAGATAGAGGGAGTGGATTTTAATTTCGTGGGGCCATTCACTGGCTGGGTGACTTCAGGATTGAAACTTCAATCTTCTGGTTCTCAGTTTTCTGAAAAAGACTGGTACGCACAAAATGGCGGGGAGGGGGCAAATGTGACCCCAAGGACACATTAGGGTGACCTTTGTCAGCCAGGGTGGGCTACACCGGTGGACGGTGTGCTACAGGGCACTGTGGAGGGGACCCCAGGTGTGCAGTGTCCCAGGGTCTGGGAAGGGGGACAGCTGGAGGGGGCAGGGGATCTGACTCCTGTTGGGACGCCTTCTTCTGTGATGAGAGGGAGGTGAGTGGAATGTACCCCAACTATGGTGTTTGACTTTAAGGGTGAGGATACTGAGTGATGGCTCCTGCAGAGGGCCATGCCGGGTGGGCACAGGAAGGCTGCATGGTGCTCAGGGACCCCAGAGCCCAGCCTTCCTGGAGGGGGCTTTCCTTGCTAGGATAACCTGGGACAGAATTCTCCAACTAAACAAGGGTTGAGGCCTATCTTTAGGGCAGAAGGAAGGCTCTGGGGGCTCAGCTACGCACCTCTCCCCGGAGGCCACCTTTGGAGCCCCCATGACATTCAAGGGTAAGCAGTCTCCTCCAGGACCTGGACACGGGTGAGAGCTGTGAGTTCACAGCTGCGTGGGTTGGGAGGGGCCCTTGGAGTTAAGTAAGGTGCCTGGAGTGGGGAGAGAGCAAGGCAAGATGAGGCTGCAGGGGTGAGTGAAGGCCAGAGCCAGGTAGGCTAAGGTGAGGGTCTTGCCCTCACAGTGGGAGGTGGCCCCCTTGCGTTCCACTCTTCCCAGCGTGTGCAGGAGGGATGCAGGTCCTGGGCTGAGAGCCTGCCTGGCCTCCTGTGACCGGCACTTCTTCCCCCTCCTCCATCTTCTGGAACTCTGGTGGCCTCTGCCTGTAGCTCCAACAAGGACCTGAAGGGGGTGTCCCGCCTCTCACTGTCACCCTCCAGTTCTCCAGCCTCTGAGGCTTTGCTGTCCGCAGCTGTCAGCATGGCCAAGTGCTGTGAGCATGTCACGTGAATGTGCAGTGGGTGGGAGGGGGGTGATGGAGGGTTGGAAAGACAGGAAATTGGAGCTGGGACAAAGCCCAGAGGAAAGGCTTGGACACATATGCTCACGTCAGGTGTGATGGGAGGTACCTGGGGACCAGTCTGCTGCAGGCACCATGGAGTTGGTTCCCATTTCCCCAAAAGAGCTTGGCCACCCTTCTCTCCTTCCTGCGGGAAGTCTGCTTCTCCCATGGCTGGAGCAGTTTCTTCCAGAGCACAGTTGCTGTCTGTCTGTCCGTCCATTAAGTTAGAGGCTGCAGAATGGACTCTTCTAGCCACCTGCTGCCCTCTTAATGCGGGGTGCATGTGAGACCCTGCTCAGAACAGTTTCCACCCCAAGCTGGCAGGGACCCAGGTTAACTAGGTGACTCTGGGCCAGTACAACAAATTTACTGTTATTCCTGCTTGGTAATTAACACTCTTGCCACCTGCTCCAGCAGCCGACGTGAGAGAGATTTAAGGGAATATTTTAATCTGAAATCTAGCGACAGAGAGATAAGAGTGGCGTGGTGAGGTTGGGCTGCAATCGACATACTTATCGTCCGAGGCTGACCATCCAACGAGTGAGTTCTGCTTGTCACTTCAGATGGACAGCTAATCACTCTCTGTGTTTATGATTTCAATTCCTGTCCTTCGTGGGGTTGTGGTGAATTAGCTTGGTGCCATTTTCTAAAATATCAAGCATTTTTATACATTAGGTATAGTGAATGGCAAATACTTGATGTAAAGTCTGCAGTTTTACTCCATAACCAGATTGTAAAATATGAACTGAATTAATCATAACTGCGAAGACTAATGGTACGTTTTCTCTTATTTTATCTTTAGTGCCTTTCAGATCATGTTTTAAAACCTTCCCCGTCTGGTGTTGGGAACGCAGCCGCGGCTTGGTGGTGGATAGCAAGAGGCAAAGGTCAGACCGGAGGCTGCACAAATATTGTGTGCTGGATTTATTGTTTTAATTAAGAGCATGGCAGTTCATCATAAACTGTTTATGGCGTTTCTGCACAGTGCAGCATTTTGAAATCAGCTGTTTTAATGAAAACATAATGTCATATCTGTCAAAGTTCTAAATATTTTGAAAGTGAAATATGGAAACAAGAACTTTGATTCTAGGCTTACCGAGATTAGCTCATTGAATTGCTCTTAAATCCCCTAAGAGGGTCACATCATGGGTACCGTATGGTTTCATGTAGGTGACTGGGGAAAAAAAAATTCTAGGAGGTTCTCAAGCTGGTTATTTAATAGTGAAAATATGAGTTGAAGGTTAATGTATCGAAAAACAAAACCATTACAGTTGGCGTTGGGGTTTTAGATTAAAGAAGCAGTAATGGGTGTGCAGGGGCCTTGATGCCGAGTTGTCTGGGGAGGCCTAATTGTGCCGAGAGGGAGCCAGGAGGCTCGCAGGGTAGGAGAGAAATGGAGGCGCCCCAGTCCTTTTCCAGAGGTGAAGCTTCGACGTTGCTGGGTTTGCAGCTAATTATTTACAATGACCTCAAAGGTGATGAGGTTTCATGGACTTTTCAGGCTGAGCAGTTTGCAATCCTAGTAATTCCCTCTCATGGTCGCCAGGCATCTGCGTAGACACGTCAGCCATCCTTGGTTACATTTGTTAGGGAGTCGGATAAAATATTTGTCTAATCTGGAAATTGTATTTTTAGCTGTACTCTCACTGGAAACAGAAATTAAGCTTGTCATTAGATGCCGGGCCACAGGAGTTGACTGAACAGGGTAATGTATGTTATATTCTGTGCTATACTTGGTCAAGTTTCATATATATCGTATTCCACATTATTTTATTAACTTTAATATCTGCACTTCCTATTACCAGACATGCCCCTCATTCAAAGCACAGAGGCACAGTTCTCTAATCAGAAGTGACAGGCTATATACTTTCTCTCAGCCATTACTTGGTAGCCTAGAGCAAAGAACTCTGTTTCCTTGAAAATGTTTTGAATTGGGTTATTTTTATTGAAGTATTAAAGTAATTCTTCAGATTTTAGGCTATTATTTAAGTACTTTTGGGAGAATACAATAACCTCCGGATTCTATAGGCTTTGTTACTTTAACAATCCGAGCTGCTAAATGCATCTTTTAAATGCTGGTTATATAAATGTCTCAGAACTCATCTGACCAGTGGAAGCTAAGAGCATTCAGGTAATTATAGAAAATTAGTAGGCTAAATTAGTTTAGGAAAGCACAAAAGTATAATATTAAAACTGCTCAAACCATCTAGGCCCTGCTGGCCAGATTTTCAGCAACGAATTAGCATTTCTGATTATTTTATCTTTGTGTTTTGGTAATTTGGTTGAAATAGCCAATAGATTGGTTAAGAAAACTGAACTGGGCATGGGTTGGTGTAGTCTGAGAACAGACAGATAATTTCAACACGAATTCCAATCCATGATGTTGGAGGCGGTGGCACTGGCAAAGGTTAGACTCTGCCCTGTGAGTTTGAGTAGGAAAACCCATGCGTGGATGGCCCCATTACTGGGGGCTTCTAGGGGATCCCAGTTCAAGCCACAGGGAGGATCTCACGGGCTACTTTCTGGAAGTGGCTCCATTTTACCAACAGAGTTATAAAGAGGAGACTATTCCCATGCACTCCCTGAACCAGTGTGCTCATGACACCTACATGGCCAGAGTCCTACTGCACTTTGGATGCCCATTGATGAGGGTGTCACCAGAGGTTTGAGGAAAAGGACCAGACTTCACTGAGCACTCAGCACTCACCAAGCCACAGTCTTGGGCATGTTGTCTTATTGAACCCACCTTGTATTGTCCTCCTCTCCTGCCAGCAGAGGCCAAAGAGAGGATCCCATCTGCTCAAGGCCAAGTTAGCAAATGGCAGAGTTGAGATTGGGGCCCAAGTTCAGTGTCAAGATTCACTTTGCCATGCCATGCCATCTCCACTGAGCCCAGTGAGAAAGGTTCCACCTCATCTCTTCCCTCTTGTCAAGTCTCAAGGTGGTTTTGTTTGCAGTTGGTCATTTCATATGTGACTCAGAGATGAGAAGGTGTCAAGAAGCTTTTAGGAAGAATAGTTTGCAATATATATCTAACCCAAAACCAAGAAAATCAGTATGAGACCATTGGAAAACTACCTGGATCCACGACCCCCTCATATACCCATTAGAATTAAATTTCCAGTGTGGGAAAACTGACAAGATTAAGCAGGTACTAAGTGCAAATCCAGGAACCTGCTAGATATCCTGGGACATATTTGGAATTCATTTAAAAAAAACAAAATTCTAGCCAGTAATCTAGGCATTCTGCTGTGGGATCAAGTACATGGAACCGTGAACTTCTGACACTTGTTAGGAATGTGTATACAAAAAATATGGAAGTGTTTACTCTTGGCAGAGGTGTTAAAGCAAATATGACAATGAAAGGCATGGAAAGCAGAAGGCTAAACAGCACATGGAACCAGATGGGTATCAGCATTTGGTGACCACTCTGGATGCCACGGTTCTAGCCATTGAACCAGAGCATGTTCCAACATGCTGAAATGCTGGCCAAATGGCTATATGGTTGTTACTTCCACTAACCCACCTGTGTACACTAACAGAGTGAGCTTTACAAATGCATGAAGTCTTATATCTTTATAATAGCCTGTTAGACTGGCATTTTACAGATGAGGAAATTACATTTCTTTGATCTCTTAGCCCAAGAGATCCAGTTAAACAAAGCACAGTTTAGTTAGAGACAAAGGGAGAAAACAGTTTTTTAGGAAAAGTGCTTGGAACGTCCTTTATTATGTGTCCTGCTTGGGAACTGACTTCCTTCTGCCATGACTGACTCTCTGTGGAATGGTTTGTCACCAGTGGCAGAGATAGGGGTATTCACCAAATAGTCCCCTCTGTTCTGCCAAATTTCCCAGCTCCCTTGCAAATACAGAGGGTGCGCCTTACTCTGGTCAAAGGACGTCTTCCAGGTGAAAGCATCAAAGTGCCTGTTTGGCTACCCATGGCTCACTTCCTCTGCTCACGTAGGCCTCTGTTAAGAGGTGGGAGCCACGGGATCAATACAGCCTGGATCCCTGAGTCATGTGCAATGTAGACAGCTGTCCTATGAGCCTCCAAGAAGCTCAGTGGGTTTTGTGAGAGCAAGAAAGTAACGTTGCTGTGTTAAGCTACTGAGCTTTGTGGGTTGTTTGTTACAGCGGCACAAGCCTATCCTATCCTGGCTTACAGAGCTCTTTAGGCACTGACTTTGGCAACTCCTCCCCTCTTTTCAGGGCACAGAAGTGGAGGCTTCTCTTTCTCCTGCTCCACCTGGTTGGCTTCCCATCCTCTTCGCTTTCGCTCAGGGATGACTGACTTTCCACGTAGCCATTTGTGATCTTTGTATTAGGGACGCGGTATAAAAATGAATTGTATTGCTTGTGTAGATGTCACCATGGGCTCCTCCTTGCTGAAACTGACTGTAACAAGTGGTTGGAGTTCCCACTAGAGGGTAATTTATATTTATGTGAGCTGCCACCAACTCCTTATTTCGTTTGCATAAACTACCCAGGACAGAAGAGGAATCTCCCTGGACCCTGTTTATCTTGCGAAAGTGGAGCTTGCTCCAGAGGGTGGATCGCTCCTCACACGGCCTCCCTCCATCCCTTTCAGCGATGAATAATCAGTCATCAGAAGAGGGGATTAAAAAATAGATTTATTGCTATCTCTAAGAGTCAGAACTAGAGGATGAGTAAACACAACAGATGTATAGAAACGTACGTAGAAACACTATTTTACAATAACATGTACTGAAACACATTTATGTACTGGAAACGATGAAAAATAGCTCTCTTTAAATGATTTCACATTTGCTCTTCCTTATATACAGTTGAGCTTCCAGTGGGAGAACAAAGACACTCACAGCTCTCTTGGCCTTTGTGAGACTCTTCCTGAAAACCTTCTAGAATGCTTCATGAAACCAGTGTACAGTTTAGCAAGACTAGAGGCTGTCCTTGGGACACATGTGTATGCATGTTGTCCTATCTTCCAATCTCCCCTACACAAGTGGGATCACTACTGGGGTGCAGGGGAATCCCATGGCCAGAGTCAAACAAGAAGGTCATCTGGAACAAAGTCTGTTAATGAAGTTTCCTTCTGGAGGAAAAGGAGGGAGTGCCTTCTCACCAGGAGCCTACGCTGTGTCTGTGATTGAGCTCCTGTGAGAACTCCATGCTCAAGGCCACTCTGGGTTACTCATTTCTGCTGATGGTGGGGATGCAAAGCACTGGGTGGAGGAAAGCTAATTTCATAGCTTTGGCCCTTTTCAGAGGCCTCATCAGGTGGGCTGTGTGGTTGGCTGGATTGATCATTTGGAAAAGGATTCTAATAAAACATCTTAGACATATTTCATCGGTCTTGGAAGCGGGTAATGTTTGTAGTTTCTTTTTTTCTTTTGCAGTACACGGGGCTCTCACTGTTGTGGCCTCTCCCGTTGCGGAGCACAGGCTCTGGACGCGCAGGCTCAGCGGCCATGGCTCACGGGCCCAGCCGCTCCACGGCACGTGGGATCTTCCCGGACCGGGGCACGAACCCGTGTCCCCTGCATTGGCAGGCGGACTCTCAACCACTGCGCCACCAGGGAAGCCCTGTAGTTTCTTAAATGGTGGATTGTTTGGAAGGGTTTGCCTTGGGGTTTTTGAGGACCTTAAAGACTAAGGGGGTGTGAAGCTGGCAGAGTGAACCTCTGCAGTGATGTGGCCCAGGGATGGTGACAGCTACACAGTGTCACAACAGCATAGAAGTGAGAAGCCCACTGACACAGGGGATGAGGATCTTTCTAGAATCGACTTCTTCTTATACGCGCCAGCTGCTTGTTTTGATGTCTGGGTGACTGTGTAGGTTTTTAAAATTTGATCCAGGGAATTCCCTGGCAGCCCAGTGGCTAGGACTCAGCGCTTTCATTGCCGTGGCCCAGGTTCAATCCCTGGTTGGGGAACTAAGATCCTGAAAGACGTGGGCGCGGCCGAAAAAAAATTTTGTGTGTGTGTCCAACCCAGTGATTGGGGAATGGTAAGAGAACAGCATGTTTGGAACGGAGGATGGAGTTGAGGGCCCAGATCTCGGATACCTTTGATACAAATCTCTTCTGGGCATAGCTTGCATACTGGAAGTATGGTTGTTACAACTCCTTCCCTCACCCTTGTGCAACTAATCAGACTTTCTTTGCTTAAGAAAGTGATCCGAATGAAATTTACATGTGAGCACAAAATTCCGCTCAGAAAAATAAGGACAGAATTTGCAATATTTAGAAATGAGAGTTAGACTGTGTGACTTGTCATCTTTGTTTTGTGTACACCAAATCACAAACACGTATGTGTGTGTGTGTGTGTTTGTATGCATGAGTGTGATGCCTCTGTGTAATTGCCAGATTTGGAAATTTGTAGCAGAAAAATAGGATCACATAGGTGTGTGCTTGTTCTGTATATGTTGACTCTCTGGTTCCAGAATTATCGAACTGGCTTCTTTTTCCCTCCCGCAGTGGCACTGAGCAACCTCCATACTAATGCAATATTAAGGACCGCATAATTAGCCACCTTAATAAATTTTTCCAAGATGGATAGGCGATGTTTGGCTTTCTTCAGAAGAAAACCTTCCTCTAATAGTATTCTGTGGGAATCTATGGCGAGAACAATGAACAGAAATATCTGGAAATATATTAAGATATATGTGCATATATTGGACATTAGCACCATACACTAAGCATACTGGGAATATGCTTCAAAATATTTCAAACATTGTTGACCTTTGTTATATAATCCCGGGCTCAGGGAAACATATTTGCATAGACTTAGCAATATATTGTAAATAACTACATAGGACAGTGTGTATTTTTCCTTAAGATGCAGTATTATAAGCAAGACATTAAATTATGCCTATCAGACATAGCAGCCGGATCTCTACATTTTTTTTATAGCACATTCTATTGGGAAGACATCCCTGCTTCTAAAAAGCACATGCATTAACTGCCTGATTCATGTGGTGACATGTGGCATATCCAAATGCGTTATGGATCTCTCAGGAATAAAAACAACATAGCAAAACCATCACCTTGGGATGTTCATTGAGTGAATATTTTACAGACACACTCCTTTTATATTTATATAATAATTTAGTGTTATGACAATTTTTTTAGCAGAGTTGGCAGTTTTTCTTTTTTATAATGGTATTATATTTGTGAGCCTATTAAGTGCATATGGGATAAACTACAGAAAAAAGTATTTTTCATAATTCTCCTCAGGGGGTTTGTAAAAAAAAAAAAAAAAAAAAAAAGCATATTGGTTTAGAAAAATGTTAATAAAAGGTCAAGCAGAACTTTCCAGTGCTTAGCATGACAGCAGTGGCAGTTCTGAGGCCTTTTTTGAATTGTATATTGAGGAGACGTGGGGATTTATGGGGCTTCCAGGAGGAAAACGGCACCTAATGTCCTTTCTGAAAGCGAGACTGACCCTTTGCCAGGGCTTGTGAGTTTTTAACAAAGAATCAAAACAGCGTGTTGCTTTTCCCTCTTCATCCATGTCTCCTCAACAATGAGCCCAGGCTGGTCTCTGGCTTGGCCTGGGTCCCCAGGAGCTGGCAGCACTGAGCTGCTGGCATTGGGGGCTGTGCACGGGCACCTCTCCAGCTGGGCATCTTTTGAGGAACTTGGGAGCGAATGATAAAAATTGGGGTTCTTCTCCCCTTTTCTATCCTCAGCACAGTTGCTCCTCCAAACCAGAGGGGCAAGGCAGGTGCATCTGGAGGGCTGAGGCAGTGCCCACCCGCAGACCGGGAGTGCCGGCCCATGTGGGACTCCCCCTGCTCTCGTGCGCCCCTCCCTCACACTTCCTATTTTTCCTGCAACTGGGACATCAGGTAAGAAAATGGAAAAATGCTGCATTTCTTAATATCTTTCTCTTTTTCCTTTCAAAGAATTTATAAAAGCACAAAAATAGAGCATGGTTATTTGGGGATTTTTATTTAGCAGTTGCCTGCACTTTAGCATGTTTCAGGCAAACCTATCCACTGTGATTCCGGCCGGCCTCAAATTATGCTTCTTCAAAATAGAAATGTTCTCTGTGAAGCAGTGGACAGGGAGCAACTGCCTTGGAATGGAGACAACCTGGGTCCCCAGCAGCGGAAGCCCAGGTACCGAAGCGCCTGGACCGGCAGGACACACCCTCCTACGCCATTTCGTGGTGGCCCTTGGGAGAAAGGTGGAAAAAAGTCACAGGATCCGTAGGAAATGAATCTGCCTGATTGTTTTGCGAGTCTTACCGGCTTTTGCATCCCATCGGCTCTGCCCTTAACGTGTCATTTCACAAATGACAGCAAAGGGGGTGTCAGAGCCCAGCCCTGGCTCCTTCCTGCGGGAAGATAGGGGCTTGCTGGGTGGCAGTGACTGGTCCAGCGGGCGAGTCTCCCAGGGCTGGGGGACGAAGCCTCTAGCGGGTTGTGGCATCTGAGCAGACGCCACACAGCTGTCAGGGCTATTTTCCACCTGTGTTGTTCACCCTGGGATTCCCAGGTACGTCTTTACTATGTGCCAAGCTCTCAGCTGGGTGCCCGGGACACCAGGGTTGGTGAAGCACGCTGCCCTTGCCCTTGTGGGATCAGAGATGGATCCAGCTGTCACCCTGTGAATACTGATTCATGGCCGTGGTGAGGGCAAAGCACTGGGCATTGTGACATGTGAAAGGGCAGGGCTGGGGCTAGGGGGAGGCCGCTGAGCCGGGGTCAGCTTTATTTTAAAATTTGAGCTTGTGCTCATATGGATTTTTTCACATTAATTTTGATTTTTCAAAATATTGTACTTACCCTAATTGTTGAGTGTTTTGGTGCCCCCTTAAACTTTGAGGTGAGTGCCTTACTCCCCTCACCCTGTCCCTGTCCCTGTGAATCGGGGCGACTAGACCAGGCCTGGGGTGGGTGAAGATAGATGCCCCCGAGGAAGGGGGGTTGACCTGCAACCAGACGCATGGCTATCACGTGACCAAGGAGAACATTCCAGAGAGACGGGACACATGCACTCAGTTGTAGATGGAAGAGGGCTTGGTGTGCTCAATGTGAGGTGGAAGCAACGGCAGAACGGGGGGCTGGGTGAGCCCTCAGACTTTCAGGGTAGCTACCTCCCAGCAAAATGCCCTGTGCCCTCTGCCCATGGCTTCCTGTGAGTGACACACTGCCCTCGTCCCTCACCGATGCCTGGTTTTTGGAGGTATGAGTAGGACGTGCTGGGCAGCAGGTGTGGCCTTGCACAAAACAAGATCTGCTCTGTGGTTCCCATGCTCTTCCCAGAGGAGAGACACGGAGAGGCCCAGCCAGCTCCTCTGGGCCACCAGGCGCGTCCAGGCCAGGGAGTCCAATCAAGCACGTTCCTCCAAGGCCACTTTTGACCTGACACTGCTTTGCAGAGGCCCTGACCGCCCAGCCCGGGCAGGCCTCTGCTGCCCGCTCAGCTCCGCTGCTCTGCGTGGAGCCACACCGCGCAGGGCGGAGCCCCGCTTGCTGCGTCCCCCAGTGCTCCCTGCCAGCTCGGGTCTTCTTCCGCAGGTGGACTGGGAACTCCCCGGGCCGGAACTGCCTCTTTTCCTTTTCCGGTGACCTCCTCAGGCCTGAGGAGGGTGAGGGTGCTGCAGGCTGTCTGGATACACCTGCCAATTTCCAGCTCCCTGCTTTTGTCCTTGGGTCCTTTAGTGGAACAGCTGGAGGGGGGGCATTCTGGATTAAAGTGTGTGTGTCTCTTCGGTGAGCCCGAGTGTGGTGAACGGCACTGCAGGGGCACCCTCATGGCAGCGGGTGCAGGAGGGGCACTGCCTTTGTCGTGTTTTGGCAGGCTTAGTGTTGGTGCGGGCCTCATCCTTGTGTTTCCAGCTTGGGGGCTCGTCCCTGGTCATGGAAGCAGCAGGGTCGCAGACCCTTCCCAGAGCACGTGGCCTGGTGGGAACATCCTACACTAATCCTGGGGAGTGGGCGTGGCTGTGTCGGCTTAGGAATCTCACTCCGGGGTAAAAAAAATATGAGTCTATCATCTCAGTGTCTATTAAATGTGCTTATCTACTTCCTAATCTGTGTCACCTCTCAGCCCTTAGCTATTTTGAGACAGAGAGAGTTGAGGAGTCCCTGCTGGACGTTCTATTTTTTCTTTAATTTAATTAATTTTAAAAATTGAATTATAGTTGATTTACAGTGGTGTGCCAATCCCTGCTATACAGCAAGGTGACTCAGTTATACACATACAGACTTTCTTTTTTTAAATATTCTTTTCCATTATGGTTTATCCTAGGATATTGAATATAATTCCCTGTGCTATACAGTACGTCCCTGTTGTTTATCCATCCTACCTGCTGGACATTCTATTGCCATGTCCAGTGATGGTGGAGCCGCCTGAGTGCCGTGTGGGGACTCTGGGATGAGCCAGTGGAGAGGCCTTTTGAACTGGGGGCAGCCTTGTACCCACTCTGTGCTCCACCCCCACCTCCTTGCACAAGGGAAAGGAGGTACTTGGAGCACAGACCCTTAAATGGGGGGCTGCCTTCCCTTGCCCCCCAACCATGAGCCCTTCCCATCCTCCAGGGCAGAGCGACGTACCCCTGAGCATTCCGCAGGGACTCAGCCATCAGGCAGTTCTGGTCCCCAAGAGGAGGGACAGGAGCCCCAGGGCTAAAATTCTGGGCTCAGTGTGTTGCAGATAGGGGTACTCGTCCCTTCGTCCGCCTTCCTGCTCTGGCCAGTGGCATACAGGGCTTCTCTCAAACGTGGCACAGCGATGTCTTTAGCCCTGGTTAATGAGGGGCTTTTGTGCTCATTACGTCATTAGAGTCTTGGGACAAGCCTGGGTAATTAACACCATCTCACAGATGGGGAAGCAGAGACCCAGCTTTGTCCAGGTTTCCCCACTGCCAGGTGAGTAGCATGTGCTCAACTTCCCGCCCACCTGCCTCTGCGCTGCAGCCGTCCCCGAGGGCAGTTCTGACTCTGTCATGTTTTTCCCCAGCAGCACTTGGGGAGTGTCTTTCGGAAGACATTTTTCATGGAGGTAAGAGCCACCCAGACTGTGGGCATGGTCTCTCCCACAGCAGATGCTCAGTATGAAATTGATGACGGCACCTGAATTCGACCCGGAAATGCAGTGTTGCCTTTGGATACGAAACTGGGAGAGAAACAAGCCATTGGATTGTGTTTGCACCTCCCTTCCACTCTCCTCTGTGCCTTCCTATATTTAGTAAACACTTGTTCAGTGTCTACCATGTGCCAAGCATTGCACTGAGCGCCAGGGCTGAGCAGTGGACTGAGATGCTCACAGATGATGCGTGTGTTCTTAAGGCGTCTTTTAGGTGAGCTCCTTTGTTGATGCAGCCAGAGTGGAAAGGAAAGGCCTTCTGACTTCATGCCATGGCTGCCTGGGTGTGGTGATGTCGTCCAGGCTGGGCTGTGGCTTTTGGTCAATTGTGATACCTTGGGACATGTCAGAGACTGCTGGTCCTAAGATGTCCGTGGTAGGCTGTGTGTGTCAGTTCCTAGGAGACCTTTCCATGCCAGTGCAGTGGGTTCTCATAGCACTGTGCCCAGGGGACTCTTTTGGGGATGCCCTTCTCTTAGCACATACCTTACTTGGGACAGATGGATTACAGTTAAGTGGTTGAGGGGACCCCAAACTAGAGTCCCAGTATCTGTATCCACGCAGGCACCTCCTCCTCTGGTGCCTTTGCATCTACTCAACCAGGTGATGCCTCTGGGCATTAGGGCGCTGATTAAACTCCTGATCTGCCTTTCACAAAAGAACCCCCCTGCCCCTATCCTGAGCACATGGTCCTCTAGATACACACAGAGCAGGCAGATCCAACTTTGGGTGAGGATGATGGAGATCACAAATTCTTCTCTGACCTTTCTAGAAACCCCTAAAAACTGTTTTTCTCATTATCGATCGCTAAGAAATCGTTAAATGGAGAAAATCAGCAAATACCACTCAGCAAAAAATATTAAAAATTACTTATATATGAAATTAACTATTAACTACATTCGCCTCATAAATTACTGTATAAAATGTGTTGACAATGCACTGACTTTAGAAAGACTCTAACGTACATAAACAGAGTGTAAATAGAATAGTGTCAAAGTACTGAAACATGAACTGTATAAGAAAGTATTGGTTTGCATCTGCTAATCCCAAATTCCCAAACTAGCAGATGCAAACTAGTATGTATAGGATGGATAAACAACAAGGTCCTCCTGTATAGCAAAGGGAACTATATTCAATACCCTGTGATAAACCATAATGGAAAAGAATATGAACAAGAATATATATATATATATATATATATATATATGTATAACTGAATCACAGCAGACTTTGCTGTACAGCAGACATTAACACAACATTGTAAATGAACTATACTTCAATTAAATAAAAAAAAGTATTGGTAACTGTGTATGAGGTGTGCCTGTTTATCTGTATTGATTATCCACACAAATTCGGTACTATGGATGCAAAAAAAATTACTTGTCGTCTCACCTGCCATTATTTTTTGGAGGTACACCCCTATAGTTTTTTTCCTGTGTGTGTAGAAAACATAGTTACATTGTTTGTAACTTGCTTTTTATTACTTAACATTATGTTATGAACATCCCTAAATGTTATTAGGTACATTTGTATAACGTTATTTTTAAGGACTCTATTGTATGGAGAATACATATAATTCTCTACTCGTCCATCGTTGGGTGTTGGATTTGTTTCAATAGCAATGAACAACTTACAGCTAAATCTTTATACACATCCATAATCGATTCCTTTGGAAGTAGAACCTTTGGGTCATGCATTTTTAAGGATTTTGATAGTATTACCAAATTACCCTTCATAAAGGTTACCCAATTTACCCTATCATCAGTGATGTTGAAACGATTCATTTCTCCCCTCCTTGAAAACACCATATATTATCAATTGTTTTTATCTTTACCAATATAGGAGCAAAAATGATCTCTCATTTTTGTTTCAATTTGCAATGTCTTTGATTACTAATAAGGCTGAATATCTTTTATGTGTCTCTGTCATTTGTATTTACTCTTTTGTGAATTGGTGCTCATGTCCTCCATACATTTTTTTCCTGTTGAAATATTTGTCTTTGTTATTCATTTGTGAGAAAGCTTTCTACATTAGGGGCATCATTAACCTCCTCTCTGTTATATATGTTGAAAATATTTTTTTCCTGGTTTTGGTTTACCTTTCAATTTCAAAGTTGCATTTTTCACATATGGATATTTTCAATGCACAATTCAAATCCAGCTATCTTCTTTCTTTCTAGTTTCTGCCTTTGGAATTGGTCTTAGAAAGAGCTTCCCCATTACAATTTATATAAATGGTACTTCTGTAGTTTCACTTAAAAATTAAAATCTTTAATTCCTATAGGGTTTGTTTTGATATGTGGTGTGAAGCAGGGCAGTGATTTAGTTTGTTTTTTGAATGAGTGGTAGAATGTACTTACAACTTCATCAATTAGCCATCCTTTTCTCACTGATATAAATGCCTTTATAAATGTATGCGTATTTGTTCACTGTTTTAATTATTGTTGTTTCCTGTCACATATTTTAATACCTGGTTGAGAAACTTTCTTTTCATTTCTCCATCTCTCTTTTCCTTTAAAAAAAAAAAATGTTTCCTGAACAGTTTTTTTACTTATTCATGCTTTCAAATGAAATTGGAAATCATTGTGACAAAACCTCAAAAAAGTTTTGATGGAATTTGGATTGGACTTGCATTAAATTGCAAGATTAGGTGGGGGAAGATTGACATGTTGACAGTACAGAGCCTTTCTGTCCAGGAGCTAGTGTATCACCTTTCATTATTCACTTGGGCACTGTTTTATGCTCACCCACCATTTCCTGTAATATTCTTCATATAGGTATTACACATCTAGAAATAATGTCATTAAGAGCCTTAAAAATTAATTCCCTTAATAATTCCACCTTTAGTGATCAGTCTTAACAATGTGAACAAAAGTCTATGCATAAAGATCTCAGTCACAGCATGATCTACAAAGATTTAAAATCAGAAACATTTAAAATGAGCAATAATTGGGGGATGGTTAAATAACTTTTCATACAGTCACAAGTTGAAATACTATGCAGCCCCTAAAAAGGTATTCATGAGATATTTATGGAAATTGTTCTAGTTGAAACGTTACATAGAAAATCAGGATTGAACATTATATGGACACTTTAAAATGTTGTATGTACAGCTTCTGCATCCTACATTGTAGGATGGTCACAGAATAAGAGAAAAATGTACAAAAATGTTAATAGGAGCGGTTAGATTTAGGAGAAGGGTTATGGATGGTGTCTATTTTTAATTTGGGGTTTTCTGTACTTTCTCACTTTTCTGCACTTCGTATGTATTGATGCCCTAACTGGAGCAAAGTGAACGTTTATGGGAAGTGAGCCTGCAGACCGCACTTGCTGCTCTGGCGGGCAGGCAGGCGAGTCGGGCGGCGCCGACGTGTGCAGTCCCGCACGCGGCCGGAGGGTGGCAGTGTCTGCCCGCAGACCCACCGCGCGGCCCGCTGACCTTTGTCAGCCTCGGCGGCCTCTCGTTTATCACTGATCACAAGAGTGGAATGAACATATTTACTTGTGTTTTGCTTTCCACTTATAATATCTAGTGGCATGGGAGGGAAATGAAAACAATTGTTCATAGGGGAAATTTATGAGCTTCATCTGGCTGCGAGATTTCCGCAGTTGCCCTGCGCCGCCCAGGGACTCGGATTGCTTTTCGCATCTTCAGGCGAGGAGGCAGGCGCGTTTCCATCTGCCGAAACGAGCTTTAGTGTTCGTCATCTTGGGTTTTAGAGGCAGTTGCCTCTGAGCAGCAGACTTTTCCTGACTCCTTTTCCTTCCCTTTGAGTTTGAGAGGAGCCCAAGGCTCCCCCTTTGGGGTTCTCACATCATCTTCTGGGGTATCAGAGTGGTCCCCACTTCAAGCCAGGCCCTCCATCGGAAGTCCAGATTAGTCAGGATTTCCCGACTATCCAGGGATGTTCTAAAATTCCTTCCCCTCAACGAGCTGGGGTGCGGCTCTGCCGACCCCTCACGAAACTTAGGAGGCCTCTCCAAAGTCATGATATGGGGGGATGGGGTGGGAGTGGGCTAGTCCCTGCCCCTGTAGTGCTAGCTGCATCCTGAGACCTGTTATCTCATATCCAGGGTGGAGGTTGGGGAGCCTGGGGTAGTGACACCTGAGAACTGAGGACTGTGCCTGGGTGGAGGTGGGATGGTTGGGGGTGGGGTGGGCTTCCTCCCTGTCCAGCAGAGAGCAGGGCGGCGGGATGGAAGCTGCTGGCTGTGACCAAGGAGTGGACAAGTCAGTGAGTCTGTGATATCTTAAGATCCCTTGAGCCTCAGCCTCATGGAACTTGCTCCTAGGAACCTGGAACCAGCTCTGCCTGAAGCCCCACCCTAGGCAGGAACGTCCAGGGACTGAGCTGATCTGTTGCCCTGATGAACAGCCTCCTCCCAGCCTGTGGACCACACCCAGCCTGGCCAGAGGGTGCCAGGGGCTTACCCTCGAGGTGAGGCTGGGAGGGCTGTCCAAGGAGCTGGGTGTTAAAAAAGAAGCCAGGCTGGCTGTACCAGGGACATGTAGTAGCAGAAGCATAGAAGAAGGAGGTGTTAAAGCCACAGGAACTACTGACATGAGCACATTACTAGTGTGTTTTGGTGTGGAGACTTTTTTTTTTATGTTGGGGGTAGGAGTTTATTAATTAATTAATTAATTTTTCCTGTGTTGGGTCTTCGTTTCTGTGCGCGGGTTTTCTCTAGTTGTGGCAAGCGAGGGCCACTCTTCATTGCGGTGCGTGGGCCTCTCACTGTCGCGGCCTCTCTTGTTGCGGAGCACAGGCTTCAGATGCGCAGGCTCAGTAGTTGTGGCTCATGAGCCTAGTTGCTCCGCGGCATATGGGATCCTCCCAGAACAGGGCTCGAACCCGTGTCCCCTGCATTAGCAGGCAGATTCTCAACGACTGCGCCACCAGGGAAGTCCCTGGTGTGGAGACTTTTGCATCACTTGATGCACGTGCGTGCGTGTGTGTGTATGTGTGTGTGTGTGTATCTTTGTGGGGTTGCTAATATTGTCTACAGTTGGAAAAGTTGTTCATGGTTATAATGGATCTGGGATTCTGTTTCCTTCTTTTGCTCTGTTTCCTCCCTCCCTTCCTTCTTTCCTCCCTTCCTTCCCTCCTCCCTTCCTCCTTTCCTTTCTTGGCTGGGGGAGGTTTTCCTAAAGTGACTGTGCCCTTGGGATCCCATGAGGGCAGAGCTCGCAGGGTCTTAGCACCTGGCCAGTACAGCCTCATCGTGACTGGGACCCGTCCGGCTCTGTGCCTGCAGGAGTGTGACAGTGTGTGGTTGCTGCAGTGAGAAGCATCAGACCAACAGGTGAGCCTTTGACACCAACTGGCCAGCACAAGGGCCTTGTGGGGTCTTGGCCAAGACATACCTCTGCAGCTGCACCCCCAGCACCCATAAGTAGGACCTGAGTATCCCTGGGGCTACTATCTCTGCATCATCACTGAGGGATCAAGTCTTCATTCAGCCAGAGCTGGTTGCCTCCAAAAGGGAAGAAAGGGAAACTGATTCACTCTCTGTCTTTGAGTGAATATGCAAAGACCCCATGCTGTCATCGGCGAGGACCCTGATTTTACATTCGCTGGTAGACAGTGGTCTGGGTCTATCTTGATGTCTCTCACCCACAGGACCCTCCCTCAGCTCATTACCACCCACCTCATTTTCCCAGCAGTCTTACAATCAAATTACTCAAAATTGCACAGATTTATGGCATATTGCTAAACTCCAAGACAAGCAAACACCCAGATAATGAACGATTATTTATGACAAATTATTACCTTTACATATAAGATGAACCGTTTCTATTAAGTTCGGTAAAGGTGACAACCCCTCCATGAAAATGGGTGTGCGGTTTTCATGTGGAATTGGACAAGTGCTGGCTGAAGGTTGGGTCTGGAGGGTGCTGCACCTGTGCATGCTCTGTGGGCTGTTCCAGAAGCTGCATTTACAGGCTGCGGGGAGCCGATGGTGTGGGCAGTTCGCTCTTCTCACCAAAGGCAGCCGTACTTGCATCCCAGCTTGGAACTGGGCAGTTTCCGTGAGGCTTACCACTTTCTCCATCTTCCTTGAATAAGTAAGGATGAAAGCACAAAAGAATGTGACATGTTTCACTAATTGCATTTGTATTTAAGTGTTCAAAATAATATATTATTTGAAACTGAACTTTTCTTAAATTATTTATGGACTCACTAACGTATGTTTTGGTTATTTCACCCCATTTCCACTGTTCTTCTTGTGAACAGAATCGTCTCCCAGCTAATTATAACATACAGTATTTCCCCAGCAGTCTTACAATCAAATTATTCAAAATTGCATTTCTTTATTGCATCTTGCTAAAACCCAAGACAAGCAAACATCAAGATAATAAACAATTATTTATTGCAAATTATTACCTAATATATAAGATTAACAGCTTGTAACTATTAAGATTAATACATGTGGTAAACTGTATTTATTATACTTATTTTGTAGCAAATATCTTTGTATAAAACATATGTTTATGTATTGCAATTAGTGAGAAAAAGTGTAAGATTAACAATTTATGTTGGGTTTTGTTTTTAGATTTATGCACACTGTAAAACTTATTTATTGCACTTATTAAAAGTATTTAATGATGGACTTTTAGATGCTATATTTTTAATGTGGAAATATAAACTAAAGGAGTATTAAATTACAAAATGGAAAATTATAACTGAAGTCAAAGAATCTAACTATTTTCTCCTATAAATCTGCTTTAAAAAGATCATCACTGGAATTACTGAATCTTTAAATAGTGGCCTTTATGGTACGTAATGAGTTCCAATGAGTTATCCTTTGAAAGGCTTTTTTCATCATTAAACTAAACTCAACATTTTGCTCTTAAAGATAAATGTAGCTAACAGCACAAACAGTGGAATCATTTCGTTTTATGACGAGAAATTGAAGTAACATTGGAGGGAAGAGGTGCATGGTCAGACGGCTCCCCTGAAGGTGAGCGAGGAGGACAGGCTGGCAGCAAAGGCAGAGGCTGGAGTGGGGACAGCCAGGCTGAGAGGCGATGAGCATCCTGGGTGCTGAGGGGGAGAGCCTCATCTTTGCCACCCTGGCTCGCCTCCCGGTGTGGAGACAGGGGCAGGTGTAGCTGGAGCCGTTTCTTTGCCACAGAATTAGACAGTGACGCACACAAAGGTGGTGGTGCTCAGACTACGGAAATAGCAGTGAGGCACTGGCTGAGCATTTCTTGCTTTCCCAGGGTGCAGAGGCCCCACGGCTTTGCTAGGAGGGGGAGGTGTATTCCAGAAAGCAGAGCAGAGGGGCAAAAGAAACCCCTTGGGAAAACCTGCCCAAGTTTGGGGCCACTCATTTTCAAGAACTTGGAGGAACAAGCAATAAAAATGAGTAATTCCTGGGTTTTCTACGGAGAGGAGTCTGCTCTAGCCAAGGGCTGCTGAAAACAGGAAGCAGTGTGTGCCCTGCCGGGCTGCGGCCATTGGCCTATCCCTGATTCCCGAGTCTGGGGTCTCGTCCCACCCCAGGTGCCTGTGGGTCCCTGAAGAAGCTGGGGTCCGGGTTTGAACACAGACAGCAGAGACGCCAGACCTCAGTGCCTGTGAGCTGCCCTGGGACCCCAGACATGTCCTTGTTCCTCCGGCCTCTGGGTGGGGATTGGCAAGGGGTGCAGGCCTGCCTCTTGCACGCTGCATGGAGGGGATCGGGGAGCCCTAGGGGATGTTGAGTAGCCTTATTCTCACCTGTGCTAAGCCTTCTTAGGAAGGCAAAGAAGGAAAAGGTGGAGGTGGGGGTAGGCAGGAGAGAAGGGAGAGAGGAGCTGCCAGCTCCCAAGCTGCTCAGATCTCTTTTCCCTGGTGGAAATTTGGAAAATCCATTCTGCTTACTCACAAGGCAAGTGTTCATTTGCTCAGCAGCTTGTGTTATTTTATTTCAGATGTTGAAAGTTTTCCTCCCCCCTTGCCCCGAAATAATTATTTCATTAGTAGTGAGGACACATACAAAATTTCCTTGAAAAAATGTGTAGAAAACGTAAAACTCTGTCGTTTTATGAGAAGCATCATGGGTGCAGTTTGGTGCTCTGGTCCTGGGGTGCACCAGTAGGCATCCCCGGGTGCCTAAAGGGAGGTTGGTGGTGGGCTGTGGTTCTGCCTCTTCCTCCAACCTGCCTGCCTGTGACAGAGGGCAGGCTGGCAGGCTTCCATCTCTGCCGGGTTCCCCAACTCTCTCATAGACATTCATTTATTAGCCCACCAACTCCCTCATTTATTCATTTGTTAATGAATCAACTCATTTGTTCATTAATGAATATATTGGTCAGTTAATTTAGCAGTTCCTTCCCTCCCTCCCTCCCTTCCTTCCTTCTCTGATTCCTTGTTGGCTCATTTAGTAAGAAGTGTTTCGGGCTGCCTCCTGGGAAACAGCGCCCCGCTAAGTTTTTCGGGATGCGGCGCTGCTCAGAAGTCTTTATCAGAGTTCCTCAGTGATGCTCGGTCTCCACTCCCAGAGACTCTGCTCCTGGAGTTTCCCCTGAGGACCTCCTCTCCAGCAGTTCCCATGCCAGGGGCTGGGGCCCACGCTTGGATCACAGCTCAGGGCACATGGGGGCTTTGGGTGTGGAGGGGTTGGTAACAGAAAATCCACTCTCCAGAGGAAGGATCCATGCTAGACCTTATTTTCCTCGTGAGTCTAAGGAATTAAATTTTCTCCGGTGCTCCTAAGGGTTTACCACAATTAGAAGATTCAACCTCCCAGTAATAAAAGATGCTAATGTTAACAGCACAGTGATCTTATTTTAACCCACCAAATTTGTCAGTGTTGTTTGTGGACTTGATGGTATGTAGTCAGAGGCAAGGAACCAGCAGCACGGCTGGCTGCCGGGGGTGGGGTGGGGGGCAAGGAACAGGAGAAATTACCAGGAGGGTAAGGTATGCTTTCTTCTGACCTAGGGAGACCCCTCTAGGGGTTTATCCTGAGGACATTATTACAAATGAGCATAGCAATTTACTATAGGTGTGTTGTTACGGCATCTAGTATAAAAGAAAGGTACTGATGAAACATATATGTTTAACCACCAGACTAGATGAATGAATGATTTAGATGCAGCAGATGCGCGCCTGGTTTTTCATGTTCTGCTAATTCACTCAAGCAGTGCATTTTAAAAGCATTTTGGTGTGCACAGCCTTGAATGCCACAATTCTACTTTTAGGAAATGTCTGCGGGGAATAATCTTTAATGAAAACAAAGAATCACGTACAATGATGTTTACTGAAACTTTATTTTTGACTTTTTATTATAGAAAACCAAAAAATGTACAAAAGTAGCATGAACAGAAAAACAGACCCCCATGTACCCATTCCCCAGATCCAAATCCCGGGCCCCGTCCTGTCTCCTGGTTTACTGAAGCATATCTCAGGTACCATGTTACTTCCTCCATCGATGATTCAGAATGCATCTCTAACAGATAAGGACTCCTTAGAAAAACATAAGTTCAATAACTTTATCTCACTTTAACAAAAATTCCTTCATATTGTCAAACATCCAGGCAATGGTCAGTTTTCTCTCATAATCTTTTTTTTCTTCTTTTAAGCTGTTTTTTGGGGGGTTTGAATCAGATAAGTTCCATCCATTGCAATTGGTTGACATAACTCATCTTTTTTCATCTCTAAGTCCCCACCTTCTCTTTCTCTTTTTTCCTTGGAATTTATTTTTAATTTTTATTTTTTTACCTTTGGAATTTATTGAAGGAACTGGATGAATTGTACCATTTCCTACAGACTTGATTTTGCTGATTGCTTTGTTTTTGTGTCCCTTATGTTCCTATGTCTCTTGTATATCCTGTGACTTTGTCACCAATAGAAACCAGAGATATTTCCATATAGCATTATAGCTATTGTAGGTGTCTCGAACTATAATTTGTGTTCATCTCTATTTAGAAATTATTGGATCTGCCATTAGACCTTGTTATTTGATAAGCTAATGAATATGCACATATAATGATATTTTGGGTTTTGCCCATTTAAAAAATTTGACTGATTTTTTTTTTTAAACTGATGAGTTTTGAGAGTTCTTTCTATAGTCTAGATACTAGTTCTTTTTAAGATATACAATATTTTCTGGAACTTGTCTTTTCATCTTCTTCACATGGTCTTTTGAAGAGCAAAACCTTTTAATTTTGATGATGTATACTTTATCAATTTTTCCTTTTATGGATTATGATTTCCTATCAAGTCTAGGGACTCTCTGCCTAGCTCTAGATTCTAAGATTTTTCTCCCATGCTTTTTACTAGTTTTGTAGTTTTACATTTTCCATTTAAGTCTGTGATCAATTTGAGTTTATTTTATGTGTTAAACTTAGATCAATATTCTTTTTTTTGTTGTTTTTGCCTATGGATGTCAAATTGCTCCAGAACCATTGGTTGAAAAGGCTGTATCTTTCCTTCATTAGATTGCTTTTTGTGCCTTTATAAAAAATCAGCTGCACATACAAGATATGGAAGCAACCTAAATGCCCATCAACATATATATATATATATATATATATATATATATATATATATATATATATATGCAATGGAATACTACTCAGCCATAAAAAAGAATGAAACCTTGACATTTACAACAATGGATGGACTTGGAGGGTATTATGCTAAGTGAAATAAGTCAGACAGAGAAAGACAAATACCGTGTTATCACTTATATGTGGAATCTAAAAAATACAACAAACTATTGTATATAACAAAAAAGAAACAGACTCACAGATACAGAGAACAAATTAGTGGTCACCACTAATTAGTGGGAAGAAGGAATGGGGGAGGGACTCTGGAGTAAGGGAGTAAGAGTTACAAACTATTATGTATAAAATAAGCTACAGTGATATATTGTACAATATAGGGAATACAGCCAATATTTCATAACTATAAATGGAGTATAACCTTTAATAATTGCGAGTCACCATATTGAAAACCTGTAACATATAATATTGTACATCAACTATATTTCAATAAAAAAAATCAGCTGGGCATATTTGTGTGAGTTACTTTTGGGCTCTCTATTCTATTCCATTGATATACAGTTCCATCTCTCTGCCAATGCGCCGTATTGATCACTGTAGCTGTACAGTAATGTTGAACTTGGGTAGACCAATTCCATTCACTTTATTCCTTTTTTCCAAAATTGTTTTAGCTATGCTAGTGCCTTTGCATTTGAAATTAATTTTAGAATACCATTGTGTGTGTGTATTATATATGTATGTCTTTGTCTTTCTAGAATTTTGATAGAAATTGCATTAAAACTGTGTATCAGTTTGAGGAGAATTGATCTCTTTGTTGAGTCTTCTAATCCTTGAATGATTATTTAGGTCTTCTTTGATTTCCTTCGTCAGTATTGTGTAGCTGTCTGCACAAGCCTTGTACATGTTTTGTTAGATTTACATCTTAATATATTATTTCTGAGCAATTATAAATTATATCTGAGCAATTATTATATTAAACATTTTGGTGTTCACGTGTTTACTGCTAGTATATAGAAATGCGGCTGATTTTTGCATGTTTTCTTGTATCTTGCAACCTTGCTGAATTCACTTGTTATTTCTAAGAGAATTTTTGTAGATTTCTACATAGATAATCAGGTCATCTACAAATACTAATAGAAACAGTTTTGTTTCTTCTCTTCTGATTTGCATGTCTTTTATTTCCCTTTTTGTTTCATTATTGCACTAGCTAGAACTTTCACCAATATGTTAAATTAGAATGGTGAGAGTGACACCTTGCCTTGTTCCAGAACTCAGGGGAAAAACATTCAGTCTTTCACCATTAACTGCAATGTTAGCTGTAGGTTGTTTATAGATGCCCTTTATCAAGTCAAGTAAGTTCCCCACTATTCCTAGTTTTTTGAGAGCATCATTCTTTTTTAAAATATCATAAATGGATGTTGAATTTTATCAAATACTCTTTCAACATCAATTAATATCATCATATGGTTTTAATTTATTTTTTATTTTTGTGGTATGCAGGCCTCTCACTGTTGTGGCCTCTCCCGTTGTGGAGCACAGGCTCTGGACGCGCAGGCTCAGTGGCCATGGCTCACGGGCCCAGCCGCTCTGCGGCATGTGGGATCTTCCCGGACCGGGGCACGAACCCGTGTCCCCTGCATTGGCAGGCGGACTCTCAACCACTGCACCACCAGGGAAGCCCCTGATTTTTATTTTTTAGTTTGTTAATACTGAACCAGCTTTGCATCCATGGAACATATCCCACTTGGTACTGTGTGTAATTCTTTATATATATTGCTGAAATCTATTTGCTAATATTTGTGAAGGATATTTGCATCTACATTCATGTAGTTTCTTTCTTTCCTTCCTCCCTCTCTCCCTCTCTCCCCTTCTCACTCCCTCCTTTCTCCTCTCTCTCCCTCCCTCCCCCTCTCCCTCTCTCCCTTCCACCTCTCTTTCTTTCTTTCACAGTCTTTGGTTTTGGTATCAGAGTAATATAAGCTTCATAATATGAATTGGGGAGTGTTCCCTTCTCTTTATTTTCTGGAAGAAATCCTATAGAATAGCATTAATTTTTCTTTAAACATTTGATAGGATTCATCAGTAACACTATCTGGGCCTGGAGGTTTCCTTTTTGGAAATTTTAAATCACAAATTCAAATTTCTTAATCATTATAGGGCTATTCACATTCTTGTTTTCATATTGAGTAAATTATGGTACCTTGTGTTTTTTGAGGAATCAACCCATTTTGTTTTAGTTGTCATATTTATGGGTATAGAGTTGTTTACAGTATTGCCTTATCATTCTTTTTATATCTGCAGAGTTTGTGGTGATATCCTCTGTTTTATTCCTATTAGGACAATTTGTGTTTTCCTAATTTTTTTTCTTTTTTTTGGTCAGTTTGCCAGAGATTTGTCAATTTTATTGATCTTTCCAAAGAAGTAGTTTTTTGTTTCATTGATCTTCTCTATTGTTTTCCTGTTTTAATTTCGTTTATTTCTGTTCTTACCTTATTATTTCCTTCCATCTGTATGTTTCCTTTGGGTTTATTCTGCTCTCCTTTTATACGTGGGAGCTTAGATTATTTATTTGAGACCTTTCCTCTTTTCTCATGTATGCATTCAGTACTATAAATTTCCCTCTCAGCACTGCTTTAGCTGTATCCTACAACTTCTGATTGTTGTATTCTCATTTTCATTGTTTCATTAAAAAAATTTCCCTTGAGATTTTTTCCTTAATCCATGGGTTATTTAGAAGTGTGTTGTTTAGTTTCCAAGTGTTTGGAAAATTTTCTGTTATCTTTCTGCTATTGATTTCCATTTGGTTTTATTGTGGTTGAAGAGCACACTCTGAATGACTTAAATTCCTTCAAATTTGTTGAGATTGTTTTTCATGGCCTAGGATATACCCTATTTTTCTGTATGTTCCATGGACACTTGAAAGAAATGTGTATTCTGCTGTTGTGTGGATTGTTCTTTAAATGTCAGTTCATTTTCTTGGTTGATGGTGTTGAGTTCTTCCATATCCTTGTTGCTTTTCTGTCTAGTTTCTGAGAGAGGAGGCTTAAAGCACTCAACTATAATTGTGGATTTATCTCTTTTTCCCTTCAGTTTTGTCAGTTTTTACTTCTTATATTTTGCAGCTCGTTTGTTTGGTATAAACACATTTAGGATATATACACATTCTAAGTGTATACACAAGTATACGAGAATAATGTATAAAAGAATGCATTCTTGGGATTTCCCTGGCTGTCCAGTGGTTAAGATTCCACTCTTCCACTGCAGAGGGCACAGGTTCAATCTCTGGTCAGGGAACTAGGATCCAACATGCTGTGCCACACGGCCAAAAAAAAAAAAAACAAAAATCGAAAAACAGAATGCATTCTTGGTGGATTGATCATTTTACCATTATTATCCTTTTCTATCTATAGTAATTTTCTTTGAAGTTTATGTAATCTGATATTATTATACTCCTTTTATTTATTTAATGTTTGCATGATATATTTTTTCCATCCCTTTGCTTTCAACCTGCCTATGTTGTTGTATTTGAAATGAGTTTCTTGTTGACAGCGTGTAGTTGGGTCATGTTTGTTAATCCATTTCTGCCACCTCTTTTCATTGGTATACTTAGACCATTTATATTTAATATAATTATTGATATATTAGAGCTTAATTCCGCCATTGTCTTTCATTTGTTTTCTGTGGTTTGTTTCTCTGTTTTCTTTTTTCTGTGTGCCTGTGGGTTAGTTTGAACATTTAAAAAATTCCACTTTGATTTATCTGTAATGTTTTTGAGTGTATCTCTTTGTGTAACTTTTTTAGTGGTTGCTCTAGGCATTACATTCTTGATATATAACTTAGAGTATCATCATTTCACCAGTTTGAATAAAGTATAGAAACATTACCTCCCTTTAACTACCTTTATTTTCCCCACTTATAATATTGTTGTTTAAAATATTTTCTCTACATACATTTAGAACTACATCAAACAGTATTGTAATTTTTGCTTTGATCATCAAACATGTTTAGAAAACTCAAGAGAAGGGAAACTTATAGTATTTATCCACATTTTTGCTCATTGTATTCTTTCTTCTTTCCTCATGTTCCAAGGTTTATTTTCTTTAATAGCATCCTTTCTGTTTACAGAATTTTTAAGCCTTTCTTTTTTTTTTTTTTTTTTTTTTTTTTTTTTTTGCGGTACGCGGGCCCCTCACCGCTGCGGCCAAGCCTTTCTTTTAGGGTAGGTCTGCTGGGGACAAGTTCTCTTAGTTTATTTTCACTGGAGAATGTCTTGATTTCCCTTTAATTAAAGAAGGGCATTTTTGCTGGGTATAAAATTTTGGGTTAGGTAGCCTTTTTTTCAGCACTTGAAGAATATTGTGTCACTTCCACTGGCCTCCATAGTTTCTGATGAGAAATCTACTATTATTCTCATTGCTTTCCCCCAGTATTAACATATCATTTTTCTCTGGCTGCTTTCAAGATTTTGTCTCTGTCTTTCGCTTTCAGAAGTTTATTTATGGAGTGTCTTGTATGGCTTTTTTCTGTATTTATACTCTTTGGGTAAAATTAGCTCCTAGAATCTGAAGGTTTATGTCTTTTGTCAAACCTGGGAAGTTTTCAACCACTCTTTCTTTGAATACTTTTTTTTTTTGTAATGAAAAAATTTTTAGTTGTCTGTTGCCTTTAATTAACATCTAAATAGATACCATATTCTTCTATAATTACAATATGGAAATGTCTATGAATAAAATAGATAAATTTGGGCTTCCCTGGTGGCGCAGTGATTGGGAGTCTGCCTGCCGATGCAGGGGACACGGGTTCATGCCCCGGTCCGGGAGGATCCCACATGCCAAGGAGTGGTGGGGCCTGTGAGCCATGGCCGCTGAGCCTGCGCGTCCGGAGCCTGTGCTCCACAGGGGGAGAGGCCACAACAGTGAGAGGCCCGCATACTGCAAAAAAATAAATAAATAAAAATAAATAAATAAATAAATAAAATAGATAAATTTTTTGTCATATGCCTAGGAAAGAATGGTGGCAATAAGATTCATGCAAGGTTTCAGCAGCAGTATCTATGCAGCCAGGGCATGGTCAGTGTTTGGGGACAGAGGTAAATATCCACAATCCATGCAACATTTGATCTCTTCTTTTAGTGTCTGATTTACCATTTGGTGCTGCTGGACAGTTCTCTTCTCCTTAAATTCTTCCGATTTGATTTGAATTTCATACATTGCCCCACAGTCTCCTGAAATGTCAGTGACTTTGATAGCTGTAGCTCGAGGAAACTTTTCTTTGAGAATTTGGGTCACTCAGACTGAATGTTTGCCTCAGTCTGCAAGGCAAACATTCACTGGGCACAGTGAAGAGGAAGCTGGCAGGTTCCACAGAGCAGAGGCGCTGCCGAGGCTGGGCTCCATGCCGCCATGCCCGGCTGACGTGGCCTGCTGTCTTAGGTTGCCGTGTCGTTCTCTGAATACTTTTCAGTCCTGTTCTCTTTCTCCTCTCCTTCCAGGACTCTGGTGAAATGAATGTTAGGTCTTTTGTTATAATCCCGCAGGACCCTGAGGCTCTACTATTTTTTTCAGTCTATTTTTCTCTCTACTGTTCAGATTGGGTAATGCCTATTGTTCTTTCTTCCAGTGCACTAATTATTTCCTCTTTCTTCTACATTCTGCTCTTAAGCCCAACTACTGAGTTTGTGTTTTTGGTACTGTATTTTTCAGTTCTAAAATTGCCCTTTGGTTCTTCTTTATATCTTCTGTTTCTCTGTTGAGACTCTTTTTTCCCCTCATTTATTTCAAATGGACTTGTAATTGCTCATTGAAGCATTTAAAAAGTGATGAGTGCTTTAAAATCTTTGTCAGGTAATTCTAACATCTTTTTCATATTGTTGTTGGCATCTGATTGTCTTTTTAAATTCAGTTTGAGACCTTTCTTTTTTGTGGTATGATGATGACTTTTTATTGAAACCTGGGAGTTTGCATTATCTTAGGAGATTCTGGATCTTACTTAAACCTTTTGTTTTAGATGGTTTTCTCTGCCACTGCTCTAGTAGGGGAGGGGGGATGCTGCCCATTAGTTTTGAGTTCACATATTTTGCAGTTCTGTTTGGTGCATACACATTTAGGATTGATATATCTTCTTGGTGAATCAACATTTTTGTTATGATATAATGTCTCTGTCTCTGATCATTTTCTTTGCTCTGAAGTCTATTTTATCTGATATAAATATATTCTACCTCCAAGTTCCCCACTCTGTTGCCTTTGGAGGGAATAGGATCTTTACTACTTTTGGGTGTGGGTAGGAAAACTGGCTTCCCATGTGGGCGCCACTGATACAGTGATGACATGGCCTTGTTTGCTGGGCGATGATGAAAGTCTTGATTCCCCACTAGGCCTGCTTTGACTCCATCAAGAATGGGAGGGGTGTTTTTGTTACTGGCGAGAGAGAGGTGAAGTTCAGGCTCTCCACAGTCTCCACTGACACTGTTGGGAGAGGGAGCCCAGTGGGGATGAAGATCCTGTTTCCATACCTGTCCTTCTCTGACATTACCTCAGTGGGAACTCTGGGGTTCCTTGTTATAGCCTCTGAGGATGGAAGTCTAGACTCCCCCATTTGGTCTTTGTGGGTATGGGTATGAGTGGGACCAGAGTTTTTTGTTTTCTTTTCTTCTAGTGTTTGGGTGGAGTAGACTGGTTATTGTATAAAAGTTTTTGGTCTTACAAAGCTGCCCCTTTCTTTGTCGTTTGACTAGAGAGATCAGGCTTTTGTTGGGGCTTTTGTTTTGTGTCTGTGCCTGTTGTAGCTTCCAGATTTTTGACTTCTTCTCTTCCAAGACTAACATATATGAAGCAAAAGGAAAACCAAGGGAACCGACTACATTTCTTGGGTCTTGAGGTCCTAACCCAGTCTGCCTCTGGGACCAGTGAGCAGCCTCCCTTCTCTGATCACTTTACCCCTGCGGTTTGTTCTCTGTCATTTGGCACATGGCCTTTGGTGCTCATTCATTTATTCATTTACTCTTTCATTCAACAAAACTGGCTCTGTGCCTGTTCCTGCAGATATGGTGACTAAAAGATCTTAAGTTATAGTTAGTGGAAGAGACAGTAATCACAGTGTCTGAGCAGACCCTATAATTTCCCCTGGCTTGCCTTGCCTTGTCCTGGAGGAGGAGGTTCTAGGGGACAGGGTCTGGGCCTTGCTTCTCCTGCCCAGTATGAGATGGGGCTCCTGGTCACAGTCCCAGTGGGAGACAACTGGAGGTTTGGCCCCATCAGGACACACTTACTCATGTACTGGGTGTCTGCCACTGCTGAGCCCACACTGGGCAGGGATGTGAGATGAGAGAGGTGAGGCCAACTCTTGGCAGCTCCAGGCCTGGACAGGGCTGGGACAAGGCTGTGGAAACAGTTAATGCCTTGAAAGCTCACACTCGAATGGAAGATGTGGGTGCTAGTGGTGGTGGGGGATCAGGATACGGCTTCCTCAAGAAGGAGGCTTCTGAGCTGGACCTGGGCAATGATTGAAAAAAATGCTAGTAGAAGGGCAGCCTAGGAGTGGGCTCTATTCCCTGCCCCCATCAGGTGGAGCAGCTGGAAAAAGGGACCTGGGGGACCCAGGTTCCCACCGGAGCCACCGCCCTAAGGCTTTCCCTCCCCTCCCCATGGGCATCATCTTCTTCCTGCCATGACACCCTGATTTTTTCCCCTCCCCTGTGGGCACTGCTCTCCTGCCCACGATGCCCGTCTGGGCCCTGCATTGTCTTGGGAAGATGTGTGCTCACCCGGGTGGGTTATTATTAGCCTGCGATGAAGTGAAAGGCCCTGAATGGGAGATGCTGAGCTCCTGCCTGACACCATGGCCGAGGCAAGAAGGAAATGATTCATTATGGCTACAAGGCGTGCTCTAATTTCATATAACGAAATAAATGACAGTCGTATTTTGGGCGCCACCACGCGCAGATAGCATTGTTCCCTGACTGCCTCTCACCCGGGCTGCAAGGAGAATTAGAGCAGCCTTTGTGCAGAGAGATGAGGGGCTGGGGGTGCTTGAGGGGTGGCAGGTGCCATGGCCCTGGGAGGATGAGTGAAGTCACTGCTCAGTGGCTAGGGTGGCTGGGGACAGGGGTTCCAAGACCTCCCCCACAATCAAGGGCCCCCGGCCTGCTGATCCCACTTCTGCTTCCTGTGCACCACACACCCCACCTCCATCCTCATGGCTCCTCCAGACCCTGCCTATCTGTCCATTTCAGCCCCAGCTCCGGGTCCCCTCCTCCAGGAAGCCCACAGCGAGCTATGCTTTTCCAACGCTGTGTCTACACATACTTTCTCCCCCTCTTCAGGCTTCTGGGCTCCTTACACAACCAAGCGAAAACAGCTTTAGATGAGGCTTCCTTGGATGTGATGGTGGCCCCCAGTTCAGAGTCAATGTACCTTCACCGTCTGGGGTAGGGTATTCCCTCAAGAGCTGAGCCCCATAGCAGGGCAGCTGTCACGGTGTGTGCCCTTCAGGGCGGGACTGGCTGCATGATTTGTGGGGACCAGGGTCAGATGAAAATTCAGGGCCCCTTGTTAACAAAATTAAGAATTTCAAGACACAGCCGCAGATTCTTAAACCCAGTGCAGAGCCCTTCTTAGTGAGGGACTCTGTGCATTGCACAGGTGGCAGCCTCTGTCCATGGCTAGAGAGAAGAGGCCCAAAGTTGGAGCCTGGGGTCCCCCTGGTTACAGCACTGGTCCTCTTCTACCTCAGCTGTGGCCAGGACAGCTTGACAGGGCGCGGGGAAGGCCACTGGGTCAGCCAGGATGCGAAGCACCTTCGACAGCTTCCAGAAGTGGCGACAGAATCTTATTTCCCCAATGTGCTTCATTTGTGGTCTGGAAGCTAAGATAAAAATAATAGAAGAGGATAACATTCAAGGGCAATTTCATCTCTGGGCGTCTCACCAGGAGAGGAAGCCTCAGGATCGCTGGACCAAGGAATTCTTTTTCCTGCCATATTTGCACACAAAATGGTCTCGTTTAAAAATGCACATTAAGAGCCATGTCAGTCATAGACACTTGGAAATAGGTACTGCCTTGACAGGGAAACAGAACTTTTTCGTGGAATTTAATTCGTTCAATTACCTTTCTCAACTGGGTTGACAGCAGGGCCATGGAGAAGGGAACTCACATCCTCCTCCAGCTCCCGCTGCATGTGGATGGGCCCCTCCATCCGCCCCCCACCAGCCCCGTAGAGCTCACTGTGTAGAGTGTGCCAGCAGTGAGCCGCCTGAGCTGGACAAGGTCCTCTCTCCCTGGTCTCTCTATTGTTCTCCAAGATCAAGTCTCAGCATCACTCACAGACCAGAAGAGGGGGGCTGGGCATGCCAATTCCCGGGAGGGCAGATCCCTGAGTCAGGGCCTGCACTGGGGTTTTAGCCTGCCCAGGGTCACTTACTAGTTGGCTTTCCCTGGGGACTACAGAGGTTGCAAACAGATGGTCCATGGGCTGTCTTCAGGTCAAGGTAGTTCCCTCCTTTCTTTCTTTCTTTCTTTCTTTCTTTCTTTCTTTCTTTCTTTCTTCTTTCTTTCTTTCTTTTTTCCTCCTTCCTTCCTCCCTCCCTCCCTCCTTTCTTTCTCTTTCTTTCTTTCTTTGTTCTTTCTTCCTTTCTTTCTTTCTTTCCTCCTTCCTTCCTCCCTCCCTCCATCCTTTCTTTCTCTTTCTTTCTTTGTTTCTTTCTTTGTTTCTTTCCTCCTTCCTTCCTCCCTCCCTCCCTTTCTTTCTCTTTCTTTCTTTCTTTCTTTGTTCTTTCTTCCTTTCTTTCTTTCTTTCCTCCTTCCTTCCTCCCTCCCTCCCTCCTTTCTTTCTCTTTCTTTCTTTCTTCATTCTTTCTTTCTTTCCTCCTTCCTTCCTTCCTCCCTCCCTCCATCCTTTCTTTCTCTTTCTTTCTTTGTTTCTTTCTTTCCTCCTTCCTTCCTCCCTCCCTCCTTTCTTTCTCTTTCTTTCTTTCTTTCTTTGTTCTTTCTTCCTTTCTTTCTTTCTTTCCTCCTTCCTTCCTCCCTCCCTCCCTCCTTTCTTTCTCTTTCTTTCTTTCTTTGTTCTTTCTTTCTTTCTTTCTTTCCTCCTTCCTTCTTTCCTCCCTCCCTCCCTCCTTTCTTTTCTTTCTTTCTTTCTTCATTCTTTCTTTCTTTCTTTCTTTCTTTCCTCCTTCCTTCCTTCCTCCCTCCCTCTGTCCTTTCTTTCTCTTTCTTTCTTTCTTTGTTCTTTCTTTCTTTCTTTCTTTCCTCCTTCCTTCCTTCCTCCCTCCCTCTGTCCTTTCTTTCTCTTTCTTTCTTTCTTTGTTTCTTTCTGTTTCTTTCTTTCTTTCCTCCCTCCTTCCTCCCTCCCTCTGTCCTTTCTTTCTCTTTCTTTCTTCGTTCCTTCTTTCTTTCCTCCTTCCTTCCTTCCTCCCTCCCTCCTTTCTTTCTCTTTCTTTCTTTCTTCATTCTTTCTTTCTTTCTTTCTTTCCTCCTTCCTTCCTTCCTCCCTCCCTCCTTTCTTTCTCTTTCTTTCTTTCTCTTTCTTTCTTTCTTTCTTTCTTACCTCTTTCCTTCCTCCCTCCCTCCTTTCTTTCTCTTTCTTTCTTTCTTTCTTTCTTTCTTTCTTTCTTTCTTTCTTTCTTTCTTTCTTTCTTCCTTCCTTCCTTCCTTTCTTTCTTTCTTTCTCTCTCTTTCTTCCTTTCTCTCTCTCTCTCTCTTTCTTTCTTTCCCTCTGCATTCTTTTAGCAAAACCTGAATTAAGTTCCAGTCTTTACAAATCGCAAGTTTGCATGTAAAATCCAAACTTCTGACTTCTCTTGAAAAAAACTCCAGAGATTCCCACATGAACATGACTGGGTTGCCGAATAGGGCTGCTCCTTTCAGACGAGGCCATGCTGTGTAGTTTGCCTTGGTCCCCACAGCTCTGTACCTTCTCCCAGCCCTGCTGTGAGTGGCGGTCCACATAAAGTTGGATTTGCACGGCTGTATTTCGTATACCTGGCTGGCATCACTCCTTTGGGTTGCCTGCCTGGCTCCCATTGGCATTTTGCCTCTTTTCTTCTCATTTAGAAGTTTCTGGTGGTGCTTTGCTGATCATAGATGGCCCAGTGATGGGGGATGGAGAAGGGCATAGATGGGAAGTGTCCACGCCATGTATTCCCACTCCTTCCCTGTGTTCTGTGGAAGTGCTTGACTTATGCTGATGATCAAATTATTAGTCTAGACATTTCTTATTGCTTATTGAGAGCAGAGTGGGGGCAGAGAGAGGAGGGGTAGGGAGAGGGGACAGTGGTCAGGTGGACAGAGATTTTGCCGACTGCCCTTGGCTCCTACTTGCTGAAACATGAATTTGCATTATTATGATCTTATCTTTGAAAAGCACGCTCCCTAAACTATGTTTCTCTCCTCCGCCCGTTCCCATGATTGGCAGCTGGAGCATCTTGTAACAGGGCACACCTGACCCTTCAAAAGGGATGAAGCCTCAGCTCCACACAGCAGCCACTTCCTGGAGTCCAGCTCACGCTTTGCCCAAGGCCTGCCTCCCTGGCTGTGGGGAGGTTGGAAGGCAGGGATGTTTTCTGAGTGACCTCCACTGAGGAAGGGCAGCTGTTGCTGCCTCGACAGGACCTATGCCCTGTAGGACATCCGTAGGTCCAAGAGTCGAGAGACAAAATCAGGGCCCAGGAGCCTCTTGCTTATGGCTGCTTCTTGTCCTTGGGCCCATGAGGAAGACTGTGCCTCCCGCAAACGCTCTTTATCCCTCAGGCCATTCTATAGGGCGCTGTCTCTGCTTCCCAGCAGGTGTTGGCTTGCCTTGACATTCTGATGAGGCAGGGACAAAGTTTTCATATTAATAGGAAGATGGTGAAAGCAAGGACAGGGGGCTGCCACAATGTCCAACTACGGGAACAACCCACCTTTCCAATACTACCTTATTAATTGGCCGTTCGGTAGATTGGGGCCCAGTTGAATTAGATAAAGGGTAATGTATGCAGTAGTGGGAATATGCAGTCTTGAGTATCAGGTTAAATGTTGCTTTGCACAGAGTCCAGGGCCACTGCTTTCCGGAAAGCCCCCCTGCCGTGTGGTGGATTGGAGTTTAGCTGCACCAGGTACAGAGGGTCCCTTTGCTGAGAGTTTCTGGAGCTGGGTTTATGCAATGTGACCGCCTGTCTCAGGGATGTCCTTGCATTCTGGGACCCACCTGTGGCCTTCACTTGGGAGGGGGAGGTCTGGGGGTATAACCATCACCTAAGAATAGGCTTCTGTTGCCGACTTGCTGCATTACCAGGGGTGCCCCGGAGTTAAACTCTAGAAGAGTCCCCCATATCCCTGAGAAGAAATTCTCTTGATCTGTTACGTCATTTCCTTTAGAGACTCTGTCCTGATTCTCAGAAAGGTTGCCATATGGAAAACCAGGCTGAAGAAAGCCATTCCATCTGAAGGTCAAGTGGATTGGGGAGGCGGCAGGTGGCCTGTTGGGGAAGGACAAACACTGACCTTGCAATGCCAGCCACGTGGGTCTGGGACCTTCCTACCCAGACTCTGGGATGGTGCCCTTTGTCCACAGTCAGGGCTTGGGTTTCCAAAAGCACACAAGTGCCTGAGCCGGCCCAGGGCTCCCTCCTGCCTCTCCTGCTGACCCGGGAGCTGTGGCATCGCTTGCCTGCTGGCCTCTCTTCTGTGGCCTGGGTCCCTCTGTAAGTCAGAGCCTGCAAGCAATCACCGTCCACACCTGCCTGCCTCCATGGCTCTGAGTGGAAACCACTGGGGAAGTGAGGTGTTTGACAGTTTGAGCAACTCTCCAGCAAAAAAGGGGTCCTGAGGGAGGCTGAGAAACCCTATGAAGCCAAAAAGGTCCACAGAGCACCTCGGCCCTGATAGGGGACTGGCCATCACTGCCCAGCCCTCAGGCAAGAGGGGAGCCCAGCAGCTCAAGGCAGCTCCACTCTGTCCTGGAGGCCCCAGGCTTTGCACGGTGGGTTGTTTGTCTCCTGGGCCCTTGGGCTTTGACAAACTGATCCCGGTTTGCCCAGGACTTTCTGGGTTTTGCTACTGAACGTCCACATCCAGGGAACCCCTCGGTTCCATGCAAACAGGATGGTTGATCACCCTACCTGGGCATGGTCTGGGAGCCAGAAGGGTGATTAGGGGGTAAAATCCGGGCTGGGTGGGGGTGGTCCAGATGTGAGGACACACCTATAGAAGAGGCAGTTGCCTCTGACAGATTCTTCATGCATGTCCTACACTTTCCCTGCATAGGCAACCCTGTGACATCATTGTACACATGCACATGCAACACAGCATATGCACATGAGGTCCCCATCGTGACAGCAGCTGTGTCAAGATGGCTTTTCTAGTCATGGTGGCGGCTGATGTTGAACAAGCGGGTGTGTGAAGAGGCTGTGCTGGCTTCTGGGCTTTGCTCATGTACCCTGTTAATGAGGTTGGTCATCCTGCCACCTCCAGGAGGTGGGGGACCTCACTCTGCTCACCTCCTAGAGGAGCAAACTGGCCTGGCACTTGCCCAAGGTCAGTATGCGTGGAGTTGGGGTTTGGATCCTGGCTGTCAGGCTCTATAGCCTGCATGAGAACCTCTCCACCTCGTGGGAAATCGGTGACAGTTTCCATTTTTGGAGACGGTGGTCTCTCGAGCAGCTCGTCTCCTTGCTGGAATCTTGTCCCCCTGCAGCACCCTCTGCTCATGCTAACTCCAGGCGTTGCGACAAGGATGGGGCATGTCCCTCCACCAGCCCCCCGGCCCGGAGCGGGTGCTCAGTGCACGTGCGTTGAATGAACGCCAGGCTCTGCACGTGGAGCCCAGGAAGCCTCTCTTCTTCACCGGCTGCGTAGAAACCATGTGGAGCGTGGAGTCAAATATAGACTCAGACATGTCATCACTGTGTAACCTCTTTGGGCATTTGTGTGGTCCCTTTGAGCTATGGTTTTCTCCCGGTAAAATGGGAAAGATAAAAATGAGCCTGCCTCATAGAGGTCTTCTGAGGCCCCGAGACAATGAAGCCCTCGAATTCAGAGCCCTCCATACAAGTATCAGCTATGCCTGTCCCCATCTGCCTGCCCCGCCCAGGGAAGTCCCTTCCCTTGGGCACTGGGGAGGAAGCCTGGATTCCCCACGTTCCCTCTCTCTGTCGTGTCTCCTCATGGTGGCCTGCGTGGGCACTGGTACCCAGGGCCACAGCGGGGAGGAGGCTGGTGCTGTAACTGTACAAAGCTGCTATGGAGTTAGCAGGGCAGGAGGGAGGCCTGGCCCCTGGAATAGCAGAGGGAATGACCACAGTTTTACGTGTGGAGAGGGGCACCCAGGGCTTTGGGTGCACCTGGTGGGGAGAGCCTGGCACTGACACCTATGAGCACATGCGTGGAGACAACTATTGAGAAGGTCAAGGGTTCAAGTGACCAGGGCTACTGTCCATCAGGGAGGCCCAGAGCCATCCATGCAGCGAAAGAAGGAATGGGTCAGAGAAAAGGGACAGAAGGTAATTCTCTGCCTGCGGAAACCCAGCCTGATGTTCCAGAGCCAGTGCATAGACTGTCTCCTCCATGAGGCCTTCTTGTGTTCCCCTGACTAATCTTTTCTTCGTTTGGGTCCCCAGACTTCTTGCTCCTCTGTTTAGCTGTGTTTCATCTTTTCATCTGTCCTTCTCACAACATGAGCCTCCTCAGAGGCAAGGCAGTGTCTGAGTCAATGGTGATTCTTGCTCCCAGGAGCTGGCAAGGACACAGAAGGGAAGGGAAATGGAAGTGGAGGTTCCCCCTGGGTACAGCTGGTCAACCCTCCCTCCTTAGACATCTCGTCCACATGCTCACCTGGGACAAGGTATCAGATCCAAGTAGCGAGATATAGTGAAGCTCTGCATCTTGCAGAATCCTGGAAAAAAAAAGCGTGGAAATTTCTGGGTCTTGCATTGGCATTGTGGGCTGCAGTCATAGCAATCAATGTAGGACCACCTTGCAGAGTCTAAACGCTGAAGCAGATTTACTCCCTACGCAGTTGTTTCATCTTTCATCTTGTATTCATGTGCCCTATACACGTGCATATGAATGTTGGTGGATTGCCATATCAAAGGACAAAAACAACATCCCAGCAATCGGCCTGGTGTGCACGGCCAGATCTTGTGACCCAAAATTGCAAGAGTTAAGGTCTCGACACCGCCCTACTTGAGCTCATTTGGAGTATCTGAGACCACTTATACATTTTTCTGAGATCTTTGGTGGAGGTGTTTTTTCTTTCTCTTTTTTCTGTGTTTAGGGAAGAAGCTTGTGGGAGCTTTTGGATCCCCCATAATGATGGGGATTATAATGAAACACATGAACGAGTTGGCACTAGAGCTGGGAAGGGTGAGAAGGTCCCCCCGCTACAGGGCGTACAGTGCGGGCTGGGGCTGTTGGCTTCTGTGGAGTTTGACACTCTGAAAATTGGACTCCCCTCAATCCCAGCACTCCATGGCATTCTCTGGAAAGAGAGCGGAGCAGGGCAGAGTGCCATATGGCAGTAGGACCCCTATATTAGTCAGCTCAAGTTCCCATAACAAAATACCGCAGACTGGGAGGCTTAAACAACAGAAATGAATTTTCTTGCAGTTGCGGAGGCTGGAAGTCTGAGATCAGGGTGCCAGCATGGTCAAGTTCTGGTGAGGGCTCCCTTCCTGACTTGCAGATGCCACCTTCTCCCTGTGTTTTCACATGGGAGAGAGAATGATCATTGAAATCTGGTCCTGCCACTACCCTGCCTAAACTCTTCCAATAGCTCCCCATGGCATTAGAGTAACCCCCTACCTCTCATCACAGCCTCCGCAGACCTCCATGATTCAGACAGGCCTGACCTCTGACCTCACGCCACTTTCTCTGATGCTTGGGAGCCTCCAGCCACTGACCTTTTTAGTTCCTTAAATTTGAGCCTTAACACTTGCCGTTCCCTCTGCTCACGAAATGCAATTTGTCACTTGGGTCTTGACTTCCTGATGGCTATCTCTCTATCACACCACAGTGTTGCATTTCTTCAAAGCTCTTACGTCCAGAAGGCTTCATCTCCTCGTTAGAACGTCAGCTCCATGAGGGCAGGCATCTCATCTCTCTTGCCCAGTGTTTCATCCGCAGCACCAGAGCAGCGCCTGGCTCATAGGAAGTGCACCGCCAATATTCGATGGATGAACGTACCTCTCGGAGCCTTTCTCTTGGAGGTAGTGTAGGGGCACTCAGAGTCCCTTCAGAGGCCCCCCTCCCCCTCTGCCAGCATTCAAGGTCATCCATTCTTCCGCCCATGCTTTCCTCCTTGGCTTCCCCGCCCCTCCTTCCCTCCCTCCCGGCCCCATGCTGTGCAGTCACTGGCTCCAGTTACCTCGGACCACTTTGCAGGCTCAAAGCACACTCACGGCTCTAGCCTCATGCTTTTGCAAAGGCCTTCCCAGCTCCCTGAAATATCCAAATCAGGATCTTCCAGAGGGTTCTAAAAAAGTCCTGTTTCAGGAATCTGTCCCTTCCCCCCACCCATACACACTCACATCCCCTAAGGTGGCATTTGCCTTCCGAGGACTCGAGGTTGGTTCATCATTTCACACTGCTCCTTGGATGATACGGGCCGTCCCGGTCCCCTGGCAGCTGAGCAGGAATTGGGTGAAGAGGCTGGTGCTTCAACAGTGTCCCCTGCATGTGTGGCTGTTCCCTCTCCTGCGTTTCCCTGGCACTTTGTTCACACGGCACCAGGGGCTCAGAGTCTGCTCCGTTGTTCATATTAGTTTGCTCATTCTTTCACTCACTGAGGCGTCCACGATGTTCCGGGTACTGTGATAACTGCTCAGGATGCAGGGAGACATCCCCGCCCACAAAGGGGAGCCGGGTCCTACATTTCTTGGAGGTGGTGCCCATGATGAGTCCTGTGCACGGGACTGGATGGATGAGACATTGTCATCCCATTGTCGTGTGAATTGATTTTCAATTGAAGAATTTTTAAGCACGCAGACCACTACCATAATAAGAGATTATTTTCAAGTCAAATTTTGTTTTGAGAGGCTCAAGAAAATCGAACATTTGAAGATGATTTTAAAAATCCTGTAAAACAAGGGTGGGGCATTGCTGTCCTGGCTTTGGACCATCTCCCTGGAAACTTTTGGCTGGGAGACACAGGCCACCAAACAGTGTGTGGGACAAACTGAGAGCTCTGCCTATTCTGGGGCCAAGGGGAGGGGGTTCAGAGGAAAATTCTCAGGGGACAGGAGTGAGCACTTAGGACAGGAAGCCATGGCTGCCCACCAGCTGTGCACCCCCAGGACTTATGCGTGCCTGCTGTATGTGTGCCTTGTCCACTGGGGTCTGGATGCTTCCGGGTCCTCTCTGGAATCCAATTCCAATTGCTTTTGGAATCTTCCACAGATGTTCTCTTTCCTTGGAAGGATGTTTCCTCATTTCCTTGAATCTTATCTGTTCTTCGTGAAGCCTTCTGTGACATCGCCCCACCCTCCTGAGGCTCACTGCCTTTGCAGTCATCACTCTTCCAGGCTGGCGAGTGTACAGACCAGAGACTTGGGGGTTGGGGGACCAGGGCTCTAGCCTTAACCAGGGCTCCCCCCACCATTCCTCTCAGGCAGTTCTGGAACTTCTGGGTCTGGCTCCATGCAAACCAGGGCTACTGCCATCTACCCTGAGGGTTACACAAAGGTTGTTTATCATTCCCTTTCATGCCCGGTTAGAATACAATTCCCTTGGGATCCCGTAGAGACACAGAGCCCACTGTGCTTTCATCCAAGCTGTTAATAAATATTTGTGTTGGATTTAGAAAAAGATAATAAATGTGAAGATGACTTAAAAAATAGAAAGGCATTTCTTTTCCCCAGAATTCAACTTCTGGGAAAGTTCATTTGGATGATTAAATGATTAATAATAGGCAAGGACATTTTTGGGGGGAAAAAGAGAGATGGAGAATTTGTATTAGATATTGAAACGCATTTTAAAGCCACAAAATAGATCAAGATAACAAAACATAAAATCCAAACGCAGACCTGTCATAGCCCAGACTGTCTAGAAAATAGGGCTTGAGGCAAGGATGAAAGTGCCGGTGTTTTATTTGGGAGGCGCAAACTGGGCAGAGAGAGTGAGGCAGGGGGAAGCAAGGCAAGGAGGGATGGGAAGCCACGTGCGGTCCTGTGGTGACGGACAGACACAGCAGGTGACTCGGTAGGTGGCTTTGCTTGGCTCTGTGGTCTTCTCCAGATGGGCTGTGCCTGCAGAAACTCCGTCTCTGAGTAGCTGCGAGTGAAGCCGAAGAGGGAATTTGAGTGCCTGGCTCCCTCCCATCTCCTGTTTCCCTCTGGTCACAGTTCATCCCCTGGGTGGTATCCCCTCTGCATTTCCACGATGCATCTTCTGCATTGCACCTTTGGCAGCTTCTCACCACACCAGCCCCATACCCAGAGCTGAGGTGTTTCCCGCAAGTCTGCAAGTGGCCGGAGATGCCGGAAACACGAGGTATGTGGCTTGGCTGCTGGCTGCACGGTGGTGACCAAGGCGGGGGTCAGGGGCTGGGTTCAGGCACAGGAGGTTCTCTCACCACAGGAGCAAAATTTAAGGGAGTGAAAACAAACGGCAATCAGGCTAAATTATATTTGAATGCAGTATTGAAAAAGTCAAAATTAATGCAAAAACTTGTGATGAAGAAATATCTAGAAGGTGTGGGCCCTATATGTCTAGCCTGCAAGATTCCTAAATAGGTGCTGTTGGTACAAATTTATCACAAATAAGGATATGAAATACAGATTCCAATTTGCATGTGGCTAGTTTTCACTAAGCATTATAAATGCTTGAATGAATAAATGTGCCTGACTCTCTCCCATTCAAGCATTTATTGAGTACTTATTGCACACAGGTACCGTGCAAGCAAGAGATCACCCATTGCTTTGCTGCTGCTTCTCTAGCAGGGAGAAGACTCATATTAGATTAATTATTGCACAGACCATTTATTGATCAGAATCTTGATAAATATTTTGAAGAAAGAGAACATATAGTGAGGGACTCACCCGTCTTGGTGGTCAGGGCAGGCTTCCTGGAGGGGGTGGCATTGAAGCAGGGATGTGAAGGAGGGATGAGCAAGATGTGGTTGGCCAGGAGGGGTGGTGCCCTCCCTGATCACTTCCTACAAAAGAGACCCCTGTTTGCCAGCTTTGGAAGGGTGCCATGTTGAAACGGTGATAATACTCTGGAGAAACACATGGATGGGAGGTTGGAGAAACGGCCACTGTGAGTCTGAATGGAAGCCCTCAGCGGGCATGCCCGGTGGGCAACAGGGGCAGGAGGCTGGGTCCAGGGGAGGGGCGGGAGCGGGAATGGACACGCGGAGGCTGCTCCCACGGAGGTGTGGGCATGAGGCCACCAGGCACAGACACGGGAGCGAGGACGTCAGAATCTCAGGGCATTCTTACGTTTAGGAGGCCCAGGAAGGGATGGTCAGGGAGGTGGGGGGGGGAGCAGGGTGAAGCAGGGGAGAAGGACCCCTCAACTCCAGAGACAAGAGGAGCTGAGCTGGCAAGGGGCTGGGGGAGGGCCCGGGGACAAGGTCAGGGAGGGCCCCGCTGAGCTGTCTGTGTGCCTGCCTCCTCTGTGCAGTGTTCCCAGGCTTGGAGCCGCCCTGGGGGAGGCCCATGGAGCTGCGCTGAGCAGAGCCCACGTGTGACAGGCTTGTCCTCCTGTCCCCTCTTGGTGGCAGCTGGGGGAAACCTTTTGGGAACATCAGTGGTCATGGCTGGCCTGCTCCCGGGTGTCTCTGGCTGGCGTCAGATGTGGACTCTGCCCTTCTGGGAAGAAGGGATACTCGGGTTCCACGGTGGGCTGCAGAGAGCTTCCCACTGGCCCAGCACCCAGGCCACCATCCTGGCCACCTGCAAAGCCCTGTGGGCTGGCCTCAGTGCTAGAGTCTCTCTCACACCAGATGGAAGACATCCTCTCCCTGTTTGACTCAAGTGACCTGCCGCCCGCCCTCAGGTGCCCTCCCCTCGGCAGTCCTCCCTGCAGTCATTAGGCAGCAGCTGGACCTGGTGTCCTCCTTCCCCCAGGCCCGGGGGCTCCTCCTGGGAGAGATGCTTTCCAACATGGCTCGCGGTGGCAGCAAGCGTAAATGGTGATGAACCGGTAGGTGATGCGGGCGAGTTCTCAGCCCACCAAGTCAGATATACCAAAGGGGGGGACATCTCTAACTTTTTTATGTTGCTGTAAACATCGTGCCAGTGGTAGAAACTCAAGTTAATCAATTCTGGAGAAACAGTTAATTTGGAGTTCCTCAGTCAAGTCAGGGATTTCCCGCCTTCTTATCTAGGGGATAGAGGAGCTGGCTTGTTCGCAGGCAGTGGAGATAGCCTTCGATGCTGCTGCCTAGAGATTTCTCACTGGTCCATGATGTGCCCACACCTGCCAGCGCCTCATCCTGCAGAAGGTGCCCCCGTGCTGCTTGCTTTCTCTCCCAGCTAATTGCACTTTCTTCCCGGGTGCGTGGGAAAGGTGGGTGGCCTTCCAGAGCTGCTCTGGAGCCCCTGGGAACTCGGAGGGGTTGGTGGAGACCTGCCGGCTCCAGCCCCACAAGCCCATCTCTGTCCCATCCTTTTCGTTGGTGCTCCAGGGAGTTGAGCAGTCTGTTGGGTCGTGCTTAGACTGCGCTACGTGGGACCCAGGGTCTTGCTCAGATGCCCACGTGGGTCTCGGGCTCTGTACTGTTGCCCCCTCTGACTCTCTCCTCTCCCCTAGACCAATTTTGACTAGGTGAGGGGAACACCTGGATTGCACATTACTCCTAATTCTTCCCCACCCATTTGTCAACATTTGAAAGACAAAAGTAAAAGAAAATATATTTTTCTGAAAAATTTTCTTTAGTTTATTGAAAGTATTTTTACAAAAAGAAACCAGCAGAAGGGATCTAATTGTATTGTGAAATCCCAAGTCTTCATCCCTTTTTCTTGGCTTTTATATACAAAGATGCTGCTTATTTAGCGTGTTCTATTCTTCATTTTCTCTCTTGTCCATGCCTTTGTTTTTAACTTCTCTACAACAACAGATGTGTTGCACTGAGCTGCCTATGCAGTGGAATATGGTATGGGGGGAGCACAGGGGTCCGTATTTCTTGGGGTTGGTGTTTCCTCATCACGGGTGCCCATAGCTCCTGCTTCTTGCTTCCCTTGTGGTTCTCAGGCCCCATGATCACATGCCACAAGCCTCCAAGCCACAGCCATGCTGAGGCAGGTTTACAAAAACAATGGCAAGTTCACGTGTAGGTGAGAGTACACATCAACTTGAGAAGAATTGCCTCTCAATATCTTTGGTTCTGAAAATGTAAATAAATCAGGAGGATCACAAAGAAGGGAATTATTCCCTGCCTGTGTGGATGGAATGAACCTTTGGGGGCCACCAGGTGCTTCTCCTGGTAGCCTCAGTAAAGCTAAGGAAAGCCAGAATGTGGAGGTCTGCATCAGAAGTGGGGCTGGAAATGGGTGACAAGTCTAGGGTTGAGGAAGAGACTGGTGGTTATGGTGGTCTTGGGCTACCTACCCAAGTTACTATACGCATCCATCAACATTTGGCACCCAGAACCTGAAGGATGCCATGAGACTATGATGAAAGGGAAACAAGATTTTGCTGAAGATCTCCTGCGTATCAGGCACTGCGGATGGAGATAGTTATCACCATCCTCCTGCCCTTGAATGGCTCCCAATCTAGTGGTGGAGACAGAACTACAAACAGGTGAGTGCATGATAGCCCAAAGTCTAGCTCTTGCCTGCGTGGCTGGATGGCTGGATAGGACATTGAGAGAGACGTGAACAAGGTACAGAAGTAAAACCAAAAGAGGGAAAAATTCACTTTGCTGGGGATGGGGCGGGAGAGTGGGGTAGAGGGCTCTAGTGAGCCTGGCATTGAGAATACTCAGACTTGGCATCTAACCCTGGCACTGCCACGGGCACTCTGTCAGCTCTAGAGACCACTCCCAGCTTCTGGAACTTATTTTCCCTGTGTCTACTAGACTGATGATTGATTAGACCAGAGGCTGTTAACTCAGATGCCTGCAGGGGCCAGTTGGTAAAATATCTGGGTGCAGGGCACTGGGAGAGGCTGGCACACTGGGGTGGGCATCATTGTTAAATGGGGAAACTGCAATTCCATCCTGGTCATCTGTGCCATGTGGCAATATGGGCCCAGTTTGGCCAGATCTTTCAAGTTTCCAAAGAAGCTGGGAATATGAACGTTTGTGAGAAATCTCCAAATTTTTAAGTGTCAAGTATTTCAAATAAAAAGGAAAGGCAGCGCTGCATGGGGCAAAAAGTCTGTGGGTCAGATTTGGTCCCGGCTCTTCTAGTGTTTGACCAGGGCACTGGGAGCTCTCTGTGGGTTTTCCCCACTTTGCTGGTCTGAGAGTTACTGTCAGACCATGATTCTCTGTGGCACAGAAATCCTGCCAATGAGGTAAAAATGCATTGTGAGGCTCCCACAAGCCAGGCGGGCATATGTGGCCACACGTAAGTGCACCAGAAAACCCAAGGACAGTCTCGAGAATCTGGGCCCAGTCTTGATACACCCACTACCTCATTGGGTGTCCCTACCTGAAGGCCTGGCTTATTCATCCTTCATTCATTTATTCAACAAATAATTATTAGAGCTTCTTGGTGCCAGATCCGTTGCAAGTACAATGGCCATTTTAGAATTTTCTAAGATTCTTCATATCGATGGATTCACAAACCAGGAAAAGGAGAGCCGTGGTCCTAGAGCTACTCCTTTTTTGGCCAAGGTTATCTTAAGGTCGTGGAGCCCTTTGAAGCTGGGTAGCTGCCTCCTGGCAAGCCCAATCCCTGCCCTGCGGCCTTGAAAGTCCGCACTCTGCTTGTTGAGTTTGGAACCTGTTTCCTCTGGGCAGGGCCAAGTCTTTGCAGAGGCGAGAGGGTTGACGCTCTGGACAGCCAGTGCCTTGGATGCACACCTGGCCCGGCAGCCCTTCTGGAGTGGCCACTTTCCAGGCTGCAATAATTCATCACAGGCGGGTTCACAAATGTACTTAAGAAAGAAGGGATGATCTATTTTGTACATGCTCCTTAAAGGGATTCCACTTTAGCTCCAATTGTAATTTTTACCTTTTTCAGGGGAATTTATTGACACCGTGCCTAGCTCAGCCCTCGTTTCGGCATCCTCCTTTTGTCTGCAAGCACACTCACCAGCCGCTTAATTTGTCATAGCCCTGGAGGTATCAGAACTAATGAGCTTTGTTTGAATAGACTTTTTCCAGTTCATCTAGCACACTTTGGGGTAATCACTCAGTTTCTGTTTGCTTCTGATCCGAGGCATTGTGGGAAATATAAGAAAATAATGGTTAAAAAAGCAGTATAAATGGGTAACAGCACATTTTCTGCAAAGCCCTGACGATTTTATTTTTTAAATTTCACCACTTATTTAAGTATTGAGAGTACTCTAAGTACGACCATTACAATATCATATCAGAGGAGCATCTGATAAAATGTTATTTTTCAATTAGCCAGGAGTTTTCTACTTTGCCTTCCTTAAGTAGTTCATAGCTAACAAATCTTTAAACAATCTAACCTCTTAAGGTTTGGAAGTGGACAGATAATAACCATGAACACATAACAGTGTCTCAGCACCTAGAATTAAAAAATTTAGTACAGGGATTACATACAGGGATGCTTTTTATTGGTCAGACAATGGCGTTTTCATTTCTCTAAAGCAGCTCCTCATAGCTCCTGTGTGCCCACCAAGCATGCGGTGGAAGGTCTAGGGAATGGAGCCTGGGGGCAGGGGCTGTACACATAGTGCAGGCAGGGCGGGGAGGCGCTGCTTTTAACCCTCACTTTCTAGGTGGCACTGTCATCTGTGCCACCCCGATCGGCAGGCTCTGTCTAGGGCAGGCCTTCTGTTTTTAAGGATTACTATGCATGTTGCCAGCGACCGGAGTTGTGATTTTTAAGCACTGTTGGGAATCTGTAAAATGGGTCAATTCCGCAGAATGTGGGATGCTCCCAGACTCCCTGCTTGGGGCCGGGAGAGACAAAACAGGGTGTGTAAGAGAAGCCACCTCCATTCTGGGGGCTGCCTCCTGCAGATTTCCGAAACAAAATCCTTAGTCTTTGTCCGACTAAGGGTGCCGGGGTGTCCTTTCCCAGCCGGAAGGGAAGCGCAGGAAGAGGAGAGGGCGTGTTTACGCATGCGCATCACAACTTTCATCGTGGTAGGTGGCGGAGGTGGCTGGGGAGGGGATGTGAAGGTTGGGCTTTGCCATCGCTCAGTGGAAGGGGCGGGGAGCATGCTACGGGGTCAGCTGGTCAGGTGAACCGTGTTACGGACGAACCTGCATTACGTTCAACTCAGTCTGTGTCCCTGTGGATTGGACAAGATTCATCCGCTTCCTTTCGCAAACGGGGAAACGAGAACTCTGAGCTCTTTGGCAACCTGCCCCTTGATCACAAGGTGGCAAGGGGCACGACTTGAACCCGGGGTTCTTTCCATTTTGTCACACATTTGGAATCCTCCCTGTGTCACACCTGCTGGGGTTAGTAAGCATCACCACCACCAGCAGCTGCAGTAGCCACAGCAAACTCTTAGCAGCGTCCAGGGAACATGAGACCCCATGCCAGGCTCTGTGGGGGTGTTCGAGGTGAGGCAGAGGCCCTGGATCTTTGGGGACTGAGCTCTGAGGACAGGGCAGATGCTGAATGACAGTACAAGAAGCAGTGAGAGCAGGGCAGTGGTGGATGGAGGACAAGCCTCCTAGTCCGAGGAGAAGGGAGCCACCCGCCCAGAGCAGGGCTGTTAGGAAACCATTGAGGGAAACCGCCCGCCTTGGCCAGGCACGACAATAACCCCCAGCCTGAGCCGTCTCACAACAGGAGGTTGGGATAAGGAGAGCTGTGCTGCTGCTGCAAACTAACCCAGAGAATTCGGGAGAGGTCAAAATGACGGAGGAGACGCCAGCCCATAATATGTCTGGCCAACCTTGCAGAAACCCTCATGCTGGAATCCATCTTGGCTGAGAGATGCACGCCACCAGGAAGGGCCCTGAGTCAGACCAAATACGGGCACAAGCAAGATGACTGGCCAGAGACAAACTGGAAAGCTAACTCCACCACCATAAACCCTGAGACTGCGAGCCATGTGGCAGAGCAGTTCTCCTGGTTTCCCTGACCCTGTTGCTCTCCACTTGAGCACCTCTTTCCAATAAAGTCTTTTTCTCTGTCAGTACGAGTGTCTCCTCCGCAACTTATTTCCTAGTATTAGACAAGAGCCCACTCTTGGGTCCTGGAAGTCAGCCACCTTGGTCTCTCTGGAGCCTTGATCCCCTGAGAAAGCACCAGGCTTGCGGGGGGAATTGTTCTCGAAGAACCAGTGGCAGTGGCTGAAGATCCCCTGCTGGAGAAATCAATCTGGAGAGACATGGGTGGAAAGTTGGGCCCGGACAGCCAGCTGGGTGGGGCGGAGTTGGGGCAGTTCTTTGGAATGCAAGGCTCCTGGGAGGCAGAGACATGGTTAAGTTTTGAATTTGGAACTGCCTCTCTGGAGGCTGAGAGAGGGGTGGATTGGACTGGCTGGGGCTGCAGAGGGGAGAGGAGGAAGTTCTTCTGGGCTCTATTGCTTCATCTATAACAATGAGGTTGTTTGGTGTCTCAGCTGCATAGCAAAGCACTTCAAAACAGTGGTTTCAGGGAACTACCATTCTGTGGATCGCTGGGCAATTGCACTGTCTGGGCCAGCCTGGTTGGTCTGGGCCTGCTGGGCTTCCTTGTACATTCACAGTGAGCTGGCAGATTACTGGGCAGCTGATGGTCTAGGCTGGCCTCACTCGAGTGTCTGGAGGTGGACCAGTGCTTGGCTAGGGCACCTCTACGTGGGCTCTCATCCTCCGGGGTAGGAGTGGGCTATGGGTCAGACAGTGTGCACTGCCCTCTCTTTCCCCCACTTCTGCCATTGGCTGGGCCTCTGGTCTAACCCTTTAATTTATGCTTACATGCAGAAGTAATCTCTCTCCATGTGTGGGCTTGGAGTGAACTCTCTAATAATAATAGATATTATTACTGACACCACAGTTATTCATGAAGTTCTTGTGTTAAAGTGGAAAAGAAACAACACAAGGACAAATTCCATGTTGGGGACATTCTTAATTTTCTTCTTTTTTTTTAAATTGGAGTATAGTTGATTTACAATGTTGTGTTACTTTCTGCTGTGCAGCAAATGAATCAGTTATACATATATTAACTTTTATAGATTTTTTTTCCCATACAGGTCATTACAGAGTATTGAATAGAGTTCCCTGTGCTATACAGTAGGTCCTTATTAGTTATCTATTTTATATATAGTAGTGTGTACATGTCAATCCCAATCTCCCAATTTATCCCTCCCTCCCTTCCCCCTCTGGTAACCATAAGATTGTTTTCTATATTCATGACTCTATTTCTGTTTTGTAGTAAGTTCATTTGTACCATTTTTTAGATCCCACATATAAGTGATATACGATATTTGTCCTTCTCTGTCTGACTTATTTCACTCAGAATGACAATGTTGCTGCAAACGGCATTATTTTCTTCTTTTTTATGGCTCAGTAGTATTCCATTGTATATATGTATTAATTTTCTTCTTAAAAAATGTAAAAAGCTCACGTTAAGGAGGATCAAGTCTGTAACTTTGCTAGTCCCCAGGGCCAGCCAGCATCTCAGCAGTAAAGCCTGATGCATGTGTGGTACCTTAGGCTTTCCAAATGCTGTCATTTGCATTCTCTCTTGAGCCTCCAAACCAACATTGTGAGAAAGGTAGGAGGGGTATCATATAACCCTGACTTTATGGTTGAAAAAACTGAGACATGAGGAGAGGAATGTCCAAGGTCAGTTGCAGAGTAGGGAATTCTGACTCTAAGTTTCATTGTTTTTCCATTTTGCTTCACAATCCTGACTCACCATCAGTAGTGGCCCACTGTGACCCCTGGATCGTTCTCTTTTCTAGTGAAACTTATTTGGCTCTTATTTAACAGTGTGATGCATTGCTTTTGGCTACAGATGTTCTCCTAGAATACTAAGCTTTGGGTTGTGAGGTATCCAATAGCTAATTTGAAATGAAAATCATCTTATTTGCATTGTTATTGTCAGAATCTCTCTAAGGTACATTGCCAAGGACAGAGTCAATGAAAAATAGCCCATGAACTTTGTCTCTGTGCATCTCTTTCTTTCTTTTTTTTCTTTTCTTTTTTTTTTTTTTTGGGCGATGAGCGGGCCTCACTGTTGTGGCCTCTCCTGTTGCGGAGCACAGGCTCCAGACGCGCAGGCTCAGCGGCCATGGCTCACGGGCCCAGCCGCTCCGTGGCATGTGGGATCTTCCCAGATTGGGGCACGACCCCGTGTCCCCTGCATCGGCAGGCGGACTCTCAACCACTGCGCCACCAGGGAAGCCCATCTCTTTCTAATTTAATTGGGGTCTCCCTTTTTCAGGAAAATTTCAGAGACAACCACACACATACCCTCTCAACAGCTATGCTCAGGAAAATTTTCCTGTAATTTGAGATTTGTTTCACCCATGTTTTCCTGAAGGCCTTGAGAATATTCCACATGGTTTACCCCTTCCAGCCCTGCAGATGACTTGGAGTGCCTTTGATGTGCATTTCCTCTCTGACAGCACCCACCCATAGCGTGAAGCTGTTGTGGAACTCAGGAATTGCAGTCAAGTAAGGACTGCCCTCAGGTTGGAGGATGGATGACCTTTCCCTTCCCCAAGGTCTAAGACAATCCCCTGTGAACATGGAGATATTCAAGTGTCAGTAGAGGGGCTCCCTTACCCTGGGGGAGCAGAGAGTGAGCTCTAGATGGGCATTCTAGTCTTAGGTTACCAACTTGCTGTGAGGCTTTCTGTAAGTCATACCATCTCTCTGATCCTTCATTTCCTCATTGTAAGACCGCTCCCTGATTCGGAAAACCAAAGCTTGAGAGGGTGAACCAGGTGCTGGTCTCTTCTGCAGGGCACGTTGTTTTTTTCTGCCTTGAAGAGAATTTGGTTATTCAAGTAAATTTGAGGCATCCTAGACCAAATTACCAGGAGTGGTAATTGGGAGGTATTAACATGAATGTCGGTGGTTCTAATTTCATGTAATCAATGGCAAGATAGACATTCTGTTAATTTCATAGTAAATTCTTACAGCTTATATCATGATGCAGAGAGAAAAAAATAGATAAATATTGCCTGAACAGACTCAAACTTGTGATATTACAAAAAATGATTTCCTAAATTATTAAATCCTGAGCTCTCTGATTCACAGATTTCCCGAAGCCAACACTTCTTTTTTCTCTTTAATACTCTGAGCGTATACACTATAATCCCTTTGATGAAGACAATACTGGAATATTTTAAATGACTAGAATCGTTTATAAGACCCTTTCTCAAATGTCATCTCATTTAATCAAATCCTGGTGATGGACTTGACTTGGAGCAGCAAACCCGCCTGGATTCCTTCCTCATCTAGCCACCTTGTGGTGCAGAGGCAAAAAGACCCCTGCCTGGGCCTCTCCCTGCCTTTAGGAAGGTAAGCGTTTATTTTCAGGAGATTCAAATAATATAAGCATCAAAAATAATAGTTCTCGGGCTTCCCTGGTGGCGCAGTGGTTGAGAGTCCGCCTGCTGATGCAGGGGACACGGGTTCGTGTCCCCGTCCGGGAGGATCCCACATGGCGCGGAGCGGCTGGGCCCGTGAGGCACGGCCACTGAGCCTGCGCGTCCAGAGCCTGTGCTCGGCAATGGGAGAGGCCACAACAGTGAGAGGCCCGTGTACCGCAAAAAAAAAAAAAGTTCTCCCTTTTCAGCTCTGGTATGGGCCTTTGGTAAGCTGTTTCTCAGAGCTTGAGAAGTAAGGACAGCAGCCCCAGCCAGTGGGGCCTGATTTCAGGTGACTGGACCTCACAACCACTTTATCCCACCACCATCTCTGCCCTGAAAAGAGATTAGAAGCTCCTTGAGCGTAGGAATCATGCACTCTTATTTTTATTAGGTTCTTCCCAGGGCTTCCTAAAATGCATGTTAAAATTATTACAGAGTGAGTTTCTTAGAAAAATATATTTTTACCAATTTCATTTCAAAGGTGCATTGCACTACTGTCCTAAAATGGAAGTTTTGTGACTCAAGGCTGAACCCAGTCACTGTGCGTTGTCCCCACTGCCACGTAATCCTAGAAAAAGAAAAGACTCACCCTGGTGTTTACATGATGATATGAAGTCTTTGAACAGCAAATTTAATTCTTCCAGCACCTGCAAGGCAGGTGGTATAAACTCTCTGGATGCGCCAACAGAAGCTCTGAGCTCACGTGACTTGCCCAAGGTGCTACAGCTACCACATGCTTCTTAATCTACATTCAGGCCACACCTCCTCAGCCACAGGGTGGAGCATAAATAATTCAATGCAAGAACAGGGTGTTATCCAGAGATTCCTGGGTTCATGTGGTCTCTGTCTTGGCCTCGCCAGTCAGGAGAGCCGGGACAGGGAGAAGCCAGAGTGTGGGAGCTGAGTGTTTTCTCAGCCAGTGATCAGCAGTGAGTTATCGGTTGCTTTGGGGCGACATTTGGTTGGGCACCCAGCGCAGTACCTTCTGTATACCTCACTCTGTAAGGGTGATGGGCAGTGGCAGGGGGCAGCTTGAGGGCACTCCGCAGTAGATGAGCACATCTTTCTCTCTCTAGGAGGTGCTATTGAGCTGCTTGAGGCCGTGGGAAAGTCCATCTAGAGAGGGAACACATCCCAGCCAGCGGGAGCAGAGGGGTGGAAGCCCAGGCTTGCACATAACAGGGAAGGGCCCAACCTGGAGCAGCAGGGATCAGGGGTGGCCAGGCCAGCACACTTGAGTACAAGTCTTGGGCTCATGCTTTTAGGCATTTATTTAACTTCTCTACAAGTCCAAGGATTGGAAAAAAAAAAAGGTGAATCAAAGCTGGTTCTAGAACCTGAAAGCCACTTGGGGATGGACCCTGACCTGGGCCAAAGCCCACAAGTTTTCCAGTGTTATGAGCAGTGGTGGTCACTACAGGGTGGGGCTCTTAGGCAGTGGTTAGTACAACACAGGGAGGGATTCAGGGGCTCCTGTTACAGTGTCTTTCTGACTATCACGCGGCTTAAGGGGATGACCTGCCCTTTAGAATCTTGAGGTGTATTCTTTACAACCATTCAGCAATGAAAACGCATATATCCATCAAAGGTGTGGACCTAAAATCACAAGTTGGGGGCCCTGATAGATTTGGCCATCAAGTGCTTTTATTCGGAATGGTTCTTTTATTTACTTTAAAAATGTAAATCAACATGAAAAAAATGAAGGAATTCTCCGAAACAGTTCAGATTCCATAAAAAATTCGAAATATCTGGCCATATAGAGCGGCTTGTCTTCATGGCAACATCTATTTGAGCAACATCTATTTCAACATCTATTTGAGCAAATATCTGCCCCTTCAGAGGGATCGTGTGTTTAAAGTTAGCCACGGTCCTCACCCCTCCCTAGTATCCCTGGCATTGGGGCAGGGTGTCCATCGCTGTTTATATTGTGCTTACATTGTTGTTTTTTCTGACAGGAGATGAAGAACTCTCTGTTTCCATGTCTCTACCCAAAGGGGAAATGGGAAGTGGTCTTTTCTCACAACCAGTCTTCCCCAGTATGTGACCTCCCTGGACCCAGCAGCCATTTGCTTCCGAGAACATGGGGATAAACAGACTTCTTTAGACGAAAGAGTGGGATGAAGAGATGCTTCTGTGATGTGACGTCTACAGATGTGTTCAAGAAACCCCTGGGGGCAGATGTGAGGGGATTCGGCAGAGGCACCAGGGGAGGACCTGGGTTAAGTCAGGTAGAGCTTATTAAGGTACAGCTGGTTGAGGACAGCTGGGGTTTCAACAGGACCCAGAACCAATTGCTCAGAATCAAAGAGTTCATTAGGTGAGGCTCAATTTACAAATCTTAAAATGACAGTTTTTCATCTGACAATGTTAATGTGTTAATAAGTCGGTTATGAATGCAGGGTTAAATGAAGCAGGCACCCAGCTTGTGTGTGCTTGTGCAGGTGTGTGTGACACACCATGTGTGGTTTCTTGGAGTCGGGGAAAATCTGTCAGCCTTTCTGATATTGAGTTCGTTTTGACAACAGAATAAGATGTATTTTGAACACATGTCCGTCCTGCCTTTTCCAAAGGGGGGCTAATGAGAACGGGGCCCCAGAGGAAGGAGGAGGGTGCAGCTGGGTTTCTCTGTTGGGTATTTGCTCATTGGGCTTCCTCTGGGGATAAAGGCTTGGGGCATCCGATGGCTCCTTGGGTTAGTCCTGAGTGTCAGAGAGGGCAGGGCACCTCCCTAGTTGAGGTGTATTTTGGACACTAAGCTTGCTTGTAAAAGGTGAGTACCAAGCCAAATTTCCACCCCCAGCCCCCAAGACAGGGTTCTGCAACTCCATGTGAAATGGGAAGCAATTTGGTCAGAGTAACCTATGGAATAGAGTAAATCCTTTAAACCAATTGTAGAAAAATGCAAATTTTAAGGCAAGCAATTAAAAGCAGGTAGAAATTAGAGATTTGAATTTTGCCGAGCAAGCTTTCTACAGCCACTGTCAGACCTCTGTGCAATTTATCTGAATTCCATCATTGGTGGCCAGACTGGATTTTGATAAAGAGCCGCAAAATCTGTCCGTCTCCAGCTTCTGCGACTTGCCACACACTCCATTCAAGCTGAAGCGTCCGCACAATCCCTTGCATAATTTGGAGTTAATCATTTGTACTACACAGCTTCTGAGAGGCCTTAGACTTGGGAGGTGGGGACAGATTTGGCTTTTTAATCGCCTTGTATATTGTGCAGCTTGAGATAAATGACACCGACTGTCTGAAATCTACATTCTTGCTTTTGATGCAAAACTGTAATTAATTTTGTGCAGTGTTTCAGAATTGATCGCGGTCACTTGAATTTCTAATTTTTCATTCACTTCAAAGACCCTGATTCTTTTCTTTCCCCTTTCCTTAAAGGAATGTGCTCTAGCTACAGAACGTTCTGTGATGCTGGTCTACTAAACGACTCTCTTATGCCTCTTTTTCAGTAAGGTGAAACAGAGGTCAAGGCCTATGGCTCCTGTTTATCTCCCAGTTTGTATTCAGATGTATTTCCTGATTTATAGGAAATACCATCAAAACTTATTAAATTATAACTAAGTAGTTCGGCAGCACTTAACATATTGTAAAAAGCTCAAAAAGCTTCATTCACACATCCTATTCAGTATAAGACAATTAAGCACAATTTAGGCAATAATTACCCTAATTAACTACACTATGATGTTTGTATTCAAGATTATGGTGACATTGTATCACTTCACTATTTAAATAATAACAAGGTTTCCTAATTTCTCTGTATTGATAGTTGTTGTATGCGAGTCTTTGTTTGGTATATTTCACTGTAAAAATATTTGTCAGTGAAAGATTTAACAATATGAATGAATTTGATTATGCCATTGTCAAAAGCCCCATGCATCACAATTCCTTGTTTTTAATCACTACTGTAAACCTTGCAGCCAGAGGGCATAGTTTTAATTTGGGTGTCTTACTAATGAAAAGAAAAAAATAATTGTTTTGCCAGGATTTAATAATAAGCAATAAAATCAGCCAACCAGATTTTACCTCTGCATTCAATCTCTTTTTTATTATAAAACATTTTTGTCCTTTTTTTAGATTACAGGCGTAGATACTGAACATTTTACTAATAAATATTTCAGTTTGCTTATGGAGGCTAATGCTGTCATCTGAATATGGAATTATATTTCTTTCATGCTTCATTATCATTTCATGGTAGTAATGACAGTGAGGCGATGGAATATTTACAGGCTTTTCAGAAGACATTTATCCAATACATTCCCTGAAGGGCACCTAGGCTTAAAGATACATTATCTTTTTGTAAAGCTCTGCCCAGAATCCCAATTCCTGAATCAGCCAATCAGAACTTTTTTTTCCCCTTCAACACAACATATTGAAGAAGCCTCCCTCCCCTCCACCCCCATTGGTGGGCCATTCATCCAGGAAGTTAAGAGGAATAGAGTTGGGGGAAGTAGGACTGTGACCTCTGTTGCCACAGTCTGTGAAATGGGCACATAAGCTATGCTGTCACTGTTGCCTTGGGCCCTGGGCATGGCTGTTCTGGTTTTGGCAAAAGCGATTCTTCTTCAATTTAAATTATTTTCTAGACGGTTACCAAGACTCTGGAGTTGTTTGTTTTATTAATTGATGCTGCTATTGAGATTACAGATGGTAAATCTCAGGCTTTGGGGGATCTAAAGGGGAGTGAACCTGTGGTTATGGGAGGGAAGATGTTTAGATGATGGTTCTTCTGAGAGGTGGGAGGGACCACGGCGGAGGGCAGTGGTTGTCCGTGTCCTGTTTTGGTCCTCAGGCCATGGGTGGAGCCTCCACGGTGCCCCTCCGTAGGGCGTCTGGGGACTGCAGAGAGCTGGCAGCCATCTTTAAGCCTGGTGCCCCATCGAAGGGGGCAACTATTCCCCGGTTCCCGCCAACTGGACAGACCCAGGCCCGGTATTGTCAGAGCTTCTGAGTTTTCAAGGGAACCTGGAAATCAGGATTTTCCTGGGAAATATCCTGATTTTTAAATATTGGCAACTAATTCCAACATTTATTAACTACTGTGCAAACCTAGCAAGACTGTAGCCTGCACTGAGGACTGAGAGCTGCCAGGCTTTGGTGCCTTGTCGAGGGACGCTGAGAGGACACGCGTGTTGTGTTCTGGACATGCAGTGGAGACAGAGGAGGGTTATCCCGGGTCCTCCTGCACCGGGCTGGGCAGTGAAGGCTTAGAATACCAGGCTGTTGGCCTGGCTTTCAGGTCTCATTATTCTCACTGCTTAACTTGACCACTGTGTTTTGGAAAAGCCTTTAGTGGCTAATCTGATAGGATGTTTATCTCTTCTAAAATTTTTCTCTGGACAAATCGATGTTTGGTGGGACTGTGTTGATGGTTATCTGATTTGTATCTGTGTTCTCTTCAACATAGCTCTCTTTGCTACTGTACCCTAGCTTGTAGAACCCTTAGGCCTAGAGAAACTTCCTGAAGGATATTGAGCAATTTCTCAAAAAAGGCGCATCTTTTGTGCTACTGCACAGAACTGAGTGAAGTGAATTGGACTCAGTTGCAGAATGTAGGAAAGCCTGGTGCTGCGGGGTTCCTGCTGGTTCCTGGGTGCTGGGCTACACTAGGTCCTAAGCAGCTGGGTGCTCAGTGAGTTTCTGCTGCAGGAACCTTCTCTGCAGCCTGCAGCCCTGGGCTGATGCTCCAGGGCAGATGGCAGTGAGGGTTCCTCTGGCCCAGGCATTCTGCTGTGATGCAACCAAGATGCCTGCGTCCTTGTCACTATGCCACTATCATGGCAGGGTGAAGCTGGAGATTTGTCCAGAGGGGAGTAAGTGGGGATGTGTGGGACCCCCGCACAGCAGCTGACTTGGAGCCAGGTCTGAGTTACTGCTGTGGCTTTGACAGGCCCCCGCTCCACCCACCGTGATAGAATCACTGCCGAGGACACTGTTCCCAACTCAGTCTCGCTGGCAGCCCAACACTCACTATTCAGGAGAAAATCGTGAGACTCGAGCTTTCCCCCAGGAGAACAAGGACACCAGTTTTCTCAGGCTTGTCCTTCTGCAGCCATATCTATATTTAGGTTTCCATATGATTAAGAAGCAGCAAGATGTGAGACTTTCTGGTCTATGAGAGAAGATGAGTCAGTCTGGCCATAGTTGACTTGAAAAAGAAACAGAGCTGGCTATTCTCCCCACCTCCCCCCAAGTGCATTACATTTTTCTGTTTGGGGATGGCTGCCTGGCCAGGTGGAGACTAGGACCTCCAAACTTCCACCGTCTTCTAGAAGAGGCCCCAGCCAGGTTGTGGGCAGTTGCTGATGTTCTGTGTTCTGGGAGTGGGAAGAGATTTGTCCAGAATGCCCTGGGCCATGGTCCCTTGTGCTGCTGCCTTGGTATCCAGCCTGAGATACACCTCCCCAACTCCCTCCACCCCCCATTTAGGCTGCCATATACAGTGCCCCAGAATCCAGACATGGGGGCGTCTCACCTGCTCAGGACCTGAGGTCCAAAGCTTCCTCCAGTGATCTGGGCTCTGGGCTCAGGAGGCTGGGAGTTTGAGGAGGGGCTGGATGGAGGGTGGACAGGGCTCCTGTGTGTAGCTGAACTGTTTTTGCTTTCTTCTCCCTGACCCCACTCAGGTTCTGCCCTGAGTACTTTCACAGGGATGCCCTGACTAAGATTCCCAGATGAAAGATAGGATGTCTGGTTAAATCTGAATTTCAAATCATTGTTTTTCCCCCAAAGGTCTATGCTAGCATTTATTGAGTACTAACAAAGTAAGTACTTTACATGGATTATCTCATTTAATTCTCATAAAACTCCATGAGATAGATGCTATTTTTTAAAACTTTTTATGTTATATTGGAGTATAGGTGATTAACAACGTTATGTTAGTTTCAGGTGTACAGTAAAGTGATTCAGTTATACATATACATGTATTTTTTTTCGAATTCTTTTCCCATTTAAGTTGTTATATAATATTGAACAGAGTTCCCTGTGCTATGCAGTAAGTCCTTGTTGGTTATCCATTTAAAATATAGCAGTGTGTACATGTCAATCCCAAAGTCCCTAACTAATTATTTTTTAGCATACCTATGTCTCAAATATAATACTAATATACATACTAATATACTATAGACATACTAATACTAACAATTATTTTCTTAGTGTATTACTTTAGTATTTAGTATATAGTGGAACTTTTTTAGCATAAGTATGTCTCATGCATATTTGAGACGTTGATACTAAAAATTTATTTGTTGTTTACCTGAAATTCAAATTTCCCCAGCTTCCTGAATTTTTACTTGGAAACCTGGCAGTGATGACCCCGACCGAGACTCTGTGTACTTGAGACACCATGAGCCTGCGCCTCACGGCTGCCTGGATAGGGAGGAACTCTTGACCCTTTGGGCATAGCTTATGGCTGTCTGTTTAGAGGCAGGATGGAGGTTATGCTGAAATTCTGTTGTCTCTCCCGGAATGCCTAAACTAGTCCATGTTGCTAATCAAAGCTCACATTAGGTTTTTGTGAGCTGGGTGGATTTCTGCTGCATTAATTCCTATTTCTGTAGGATACAGGAAGGGGCCTGCAGAATACCACCTGTAGTCCTGTCCCCCCAGCACCCGCAGAGATCCCACAGACATCAAATGTGCTCACCCGGTACCCAGGGAGAGCTCTGTCCAGGTTGTTGAAGTCTGCGCTGGTCCCCACAGGGCTTGTCTGGCAGGGGAAGGTGGTGGCAAAGACTCCTAGCAGGTAGCAGATTAGCAGGTGAGGGGCCTTCCTCTGTATTCCCTCTACCTCCCCCATACCCAGCACCATAGACCAATCACCCTCTTTCAGCACAGGCCAAGGTGTAGG
>NW_006798798.1:3034884-3061506 GCF_000442215.2 Lipotes vexillifer | reverse complement strand
TACGCGGGCCTCTCACTATTGTGGCCTCTCCCGTTGCGGAGCACAGGCTCCGGACGCGCAGGCTCAGCGGCCATGGCTCACGGGCCCAGCCGCTCCGCGGCATGTGGGATCTTCCCGGACCGGGGCACGAACCCGTGCCCCCTGCATCGGCAGGCGGACTCTCAACCACTGCGCCACCAGCGAAGCCCCACACCAGCCTTTTAACCCATGATTGTCCCTTGTGAGTGGGATCGAGGGTGGGTGGAGAAATAAATAATATTTCCATAATATCTTATGGAGAAACCTGAACGAATTTTTGGCCAACCTAATATTTTGTTTCCTTCCATATGGTTTGAATTTGTTGCAAAAAGCATGTGTTATTTTTAGAATATAAACACCATTGATAATCAAGAAACGCTTTTGCCCAATGGCCAAGGGAACATTCTCCTGACACTCCAAATACATCTTCAGACTTTTACCCACTCCTGGTTGGGGATGGTGGTGCAATCACGGCATAAAAACCAAATCATGATGATAAATGTGGACCCAATTCGTCTTTGCGAGGATTTGAACTCCTTACATTGGGGTTGGAAGGAACAGAAAACGCAGCTCGGGGTGGTCCATCCACAGTGAAATGCCAGGAGAGGCTGTGGGTACATGTCTCACTCTTGTGTGCCCTTTTCTCGCACAGAACCCCTTCTTGGCAAGGGTGTCTTGGTGCCCACCAGGGATGGGCAGTGCCACATCCAGCGGGACTCCGACCCAAGTTGTGACTGCAGGTTATATACTGCTGTGTCAACAAACAGCCCTTTCCCTTCGGGGTCAGCATGGGAAATGCTCCCTGCCCAGCCCACCACAGATGGTTCAGGGCGCAAGTGAAGTCAAGGTTGCAGGTCCCCTGTCCCCTCCAGCGTCTGCCCGGCCACTGCCAGCTTTTCCCAGGCCGAGGAGAGGCCATTTTGAGGACACACATCATCTTTTTGACGTAGGGCTCCAATCACAAAAAGCAGTGATGGCTACTGCAAATGTATCGATTTGTTTTTTCTCCATAGACCCGCGTGCTGTTTGTAGGTAGAGGGGGAGAAAGCCTGCGAACACAGTGAAATCTACTTCTTAGAAGCCTGGGTTATCAAACTCATTAATCTACATGTCAAGAGGCTAGGAATGAATAATTGTGTGTAGAATTTATCTGCCAACATGATAGCTACTTTTCAGCATTCTCTTAGGAGCTCCTCCATTGCGCCCCCTGATTATACGCTTTGTCTGGTCTGCCCGAGTCTGCCGGGTGGCAGGGATGCTGGGAGAGCCCTCACCCCCTCTGAGGACGGGGACAGGCTCTGATCAACGCCATGCCAGTTGGTCTCGCTGCTCCCCTGGCCCATGCAGAGGGGCGCAGACTCATGGGTGCCCCGCAGTGGCCCTCATGGCAGAGTGGTGGCTAATTAGACACAGATGCCAGGTCTGTCTTTCAGGGGGCCTCTCTGTCTGATTTAGTGGAAAGCTGTTGCTGGAGTAGGCCTGGATGGTGGGGGGTTCTCAGCACCATCACTGGCCTTTGCCCCTGTTAGAACTGAGTGGTTTGTGTAGAAGGTGGTCCAGGTGGGCTTCCTAGATCCTTGGGCTCTGGGGTGGAGGCTTAACCCACAGTGGATAAGTAAAGGTCAAGTACAACAGCAAAAGAGGGTCAAGGTACTCTCAGAGCTGAGTGGACAGGAGAGAACACAGCTGGCCTTAGGTTTCTTTTGGTTTTTGTTTTTTTAAATTGAACAAACTATGGTTACCAAAAGTGAAAGGGATAAGGGGGAGGGACAAAGTAGGAGTATGGGAATAACAGATAAAAATGACTGTATATAAAACAGATAAGTAGCAAGGACTTACTGTATAGCAAGGGGATTTATACCCAATGTCTTGTAACAACCTATAATGGAATATAATCTGCAAAAAACACTCCAAAACAAAAAACCGGCTTTAAGTTTTAAGACTATATGACTGATGCACCTGAACGTTCAAGGGGCTGGTGAGAACCAGGTATCATCCCACCCAGTACCCCTGTCCAGTCAACGGGCAACAGGACGCCGCACGGGGACATCGCAGAGAAGTGCTCTCACTTCTCCCTGTCGTGGGGGGCATCAAGTCACCACTTTCCACACTAACCCCCTTGCCAGGAGCCTCCCCAGGCAGCCTCTGCCTTGTCAGCTACATTTATGATGTGCTCATAATTAAATGTCCATGAAGCTCATGGCGTGCTGACCACAGAGGGGCCATAAGCAGTAAGATAAATGGGACCGAGAGATGTAATATTGCTTCACTTGTGGGCTTCAGCTGATGTTAAAGATTGTCAGTGATAATTATTAATATGTGACCTGGTTGAGTCTTTACGTGGGATATCACAGATTTAATAAAGTGGTAAACCCCGTGGTCGCACATCCTGCATCTGACACCCTCACTTTTCACTTGAGAATTTTAGAAGAGCCCTCCTTCCCTCTGGTTCGCAGGTGATAGAATTACCAATGAATCGAAGTTTCTGCCCAAATGCAGTTGATGCAAAGCCTGGCAGTGATGGTAAGTCCAAGTGTGACCTCTTCAGTGCCTCCACTTCTGATAGGAGGGGCGACAGAGAGTGAGGAGGGCGGGGTGAGGGGTCACCTGCAGAAAGTACAGTTGGTTCATTCCCCCAAGGGACCGCTGCTCCAACCTGCTGTCTGCACTGAGGTGTTGGTGTGGCAGACACCACTGGTGCTCTGTCCAGACCCCTCTTCTCTTTTTAGCAGCTTCTGTGTGTTTTGCTCTTAGCTTCCCCATTCACCATCACCCCTTTCAGTACCTTTTTGGCACTGAAGTCTCCTGGCCTGTAAGGAGAGTTGGAACTGCCTGAGGGAATTCTGTCATCTCCCAGCACCTGGTGTGGCCCATAGCCAAGGATGGTCAGTGTAGGAGGAAAAAGGCCCAGGTCTTTGCCTGGAAGGGGCAGGACAAACTTTAAGGCATAATTTATGTTTAGGAAGTATTGGTCTAAATAATTGAGACATTGTTTGAAAAACTAAATTTAAATGTAAAAAACTAAATGTCCATTAACAGACGAATGGATAAAGAAGATGTGATATATACGCACACACGTGCACACACACACACATACACACACACACTGGAATATTACTCAGCCATATAAAAGAATAAAATTTTTTCATCTGTGGCAACATAGATGGAGCTGGAGGGTATTATGCTTAGTGAAGTAAGTCAGACAGAGAAAGACAAATACTGTTGTTTTCACTTATATGTGGAATCTGAAAAATAAAACAAATGAACAAATATAGCAAAACAGAAAAAGACTAACAGATACAGAGAACAGACTGGTGGTTGCCAGAGGGGACAGAGTTGGGGGGGATGGGCAAAATGGGTGAGGGGGATTAAGAGCTACAAACTACAAAGTAGAAAAGTAGAAAAGTTACAAGGATGTACTGTACAGCATAGGCAATATAGCCAATATTTTATACTGACTTTACATGGAGTATAAGCTATAAAAATATTGAATTGCTATGTTGTACACCTGAAGCTAATATAATATTGTAAGCCAAGTATACTTCAATTAAAAAACAAAACACCAGGGCTTCCCTGGTGGCGCAGTGGTTGAGAGGCCGCCTCCCGATGCGGGGGACACGGGTTCATGCCCCGGTCTGGGAAGATCCCACATGCCACGGAGCGGCTGGGCCCGTGAGCCATGGCCGCTGAGCCTGAGCATCCGGAGCCTGTGCTCCACAACGGGAGAGGCCACAACAGTGAGAGGCCCACGTACCGAAAAAAAGAAAGAAAGAAAAAAAAGTATACAGCTGCATGAGCTGCTTGTAAATTTGGAGATTAATCCTTTGTCAGTTGCTTCATTTGCGAATATTTTCTCCCATTCTGAGGGTTATCTTTTGGTCTTGTTTATGGTTTCCTTTGCTGTGCAAAAGCTTTGAAGTTTCATTAGGTCCCATTTGTTTGTTTTTGTTTTTATTTCCATTTCTCTAGGAGGTGGGTCAAAAAGGATCTTGCTGTGATTTATGTCACAGCAAGATCCTTTTGTAGAGTGTTCTGCCTATGTTTTCCTCTAAGAGTTTGATAGTGTCTGGCCTTACATTTAGGTCTTTAACCCATTTTGAGTTTATTTTTGTGTATGGTGTTAAGGAGTGATCTAATCTCATACTTTTACATGTACCTGTCCAGTTTTCCCAGCACCACTTATTGAAGAGGCTGTCTTTTCTCCACTGTATATTCTTGCCTCCTTTATCAAAGATAAGGTGACCATATGTGTGTGGGTTTATCTCTGGGCTTTCTATACTGTTCCATTGATCTATATTTCTGTTTTTGTGCCAGTACCGTACTGTCTTGATCCAAAAATGGGCAGAAGACCTAAATAGACATTTCTCCAAAGAAGATATACAGATTGCCAACAAACACATGAAAGAATGCTCAATATCACTAATCATCAGAGAAATGCAAATCAAAGCTACAATGAGATACCATCTCACACTGGTCAGAATGGCCATCATCAAAAAATCCACAAACAATAAATGCTGGAGAGGGTGTGGAGAAAAGGGAACCCTCTTGCACTGTTGGTGGGAATGTTAATTGATACAGCCACTATGGAGAACAGTATGGAGGTGCCTTTAAAAACTAAAAATAGAGCTACCATACGACCCAGCAATCCCACTACTGGGCATATACCCTGAGAAAACCATAATTCAAAAAGAGTCACATACCACAATGTTCACTGCAGCTCTATTTACAATAGCCAGGACATGGAAGCAACCTAACCTTCTTTGCCCAAATGAATGGGTAAAGAAGATGTGGCACATATATACAATGGAATATTACTCAGCCATAAAAAGAAACGAAATTGAGATATTTGTAGTGAGGTGGATGGACCTAGAGTCTGTCATACGGAGTGAAGTAAGTCAGAAAGAGAAAAATAAATACTGTATGCTAACACATATATATGGAATCTAAGAAAAAAAAAAGGTCATGAAGAACCTAGGGGTAAGACGGGAATAAAGACACAGACCTACTAAAGCATAGGCTTGAGTATATGGGGAGGGGGAAGGGTAAGCTGTGACAAAGTGAGAGAGTGGCATGGACTTATATACACTACCAAACGTAAGGTAGATAGCTAGTGGGAAGCAGCCGCATAGCACAGGGAGATCAGCTCGGTGCTTTGTGACCACCTAGAGGGGTGGGATAGGGAGGGTGGGAGGGAGGGAGATGCAAGAGGGAAGAGATATGAGGATATATGTATATGTATAGGTGATTCACTTTGTTATAAAGCAGAAACTAACACACCATTGTAAAGCAACTATACTCCAATAAAGATGTTAAAAAAATTAAACATAAAAAAGTATACAGATATCATATTTTACAAAAAAGTCATTAAAGTATTAATTATCAATTTAAAAATAACTATTAAAGCCTCTCTGAAATAACTCTTAGGCTAATGAAGAAATCAAAGCTATACTTAGGGACCAATTAGAAAATAATGGCAATGAGAATTCCATTCCATATCAAAACTTATGATGTTTGGTCAAAGATGTACTCAAGGTAAAATACATACATAGCTTTAAATATCAACATTATTAACATAGAATAAGAATAAATTAATTAAGCATTAAAGTCAGTACATTAGAAAGACAACAACAAAATAAACCTAGGAAGATACTGATAAAGACGAAACATGTTAGTGAATCAGAAAACAGATAGTAGATTGTCAAATCTAAGATTGAGAACTAGGTAAAGATATTTGAGTAACTATTCAAGTAAAATAGAGTGAGAAAACATATAAAACATTAGAAATAAAAAAGAAGAAATATTCATGTATTCCAAAATGTTAAAAAAAATGGTAGAAAATATAGTATATATTAACATAGAAAATTTTGTTGGATGATTTTTTAGGAAATTTTAAATTACGAAAAATTTTTCCTTTTTTTAAAAAAAATTTATTGGAGTATAGTTGATTTACAATGTTATGTTAGTTTCAGGTGTACAGCAAAGTGAATCAGTTGTACATATACATATATCCACTCTTTTATAGATTCTTTTCCCATATAGGTTATTACAGAATATTGAATAGAGTTCCCTGTGCTATATAGTAGGACCCTATTAGTTATCTGTTTTATTGTATATATAGTAGTGTGTATATGTCCATCCCAATCTCCCAATTATCCCTTCCCCCCCTTAAATTGCAAATTTTAATTGTAGAATAGTTGAATAACAATGGAAGAAAGGGAAAGAATGTTAAAACAGATGGTTGTGTAGGAAATCCACTTAAACCTCCTTAGAGATAGGAGATCATTATACTAATAATTATAGATGGAAAACTTCCCAATTCACCTTATAAGCGTAATCTTATACCAAACCCAACAAAAATAGTAAGCAAACAAACAAAACCTATAGGTCAACCTTACATGTAAACATAAATGTAAAAGTAATAAAAAAGAACATTATCTATGTCTGTATCTGAACTTTATTGAGGTATAATCAATATACAAAATTTTATGCACATTTAGTATTTATCAATACATCTTGATGAGATTAGACATACACATATACCTATGATACTATCACCACAATTAAGGTACTAAACATATCCATTACCTCCAAAAATTTCCTTGTGTTCTTGTGTGTGTGCATGTGTGTGTGTGTGTGTGTATGTGTGTTTGGTGGTAAGAACATTTAATATAAATTCTATCCTCTTAATATATTTTAAAGTATACAATACTGTATTGGTAACTGTAAGTACTATATTGTGCAGCAGATATCTAGAACTTATTCATTTTGCATAATTGAAATTTTATAGCCATTGAACAACACCTCCCTATTTTCCCTGCCTCCCAGCTCTGGCAACCATCATTATATTTTCTGCTTCCATGAGTTTGACCATTTTAAATACCTCATACAAGTGGAATCATACAGTATTTGTCCTCCTGTAACTGGCATATTTCACTTAGCATAATGTCCTCTAAGTTCATCCATATTGTCATAAATGGCAGGATTTCTTTTTTTTTAAAGGCTGAATAATATTTCATTGTACATATATACAACATTTTCTTTATCCACTCTTCTGTTGCTGGACATTTGGGTTGTTTCCATATCTTGGTTATTGTTAATGATGCTACAATGAACATAGGGTTACAGATACCTGTTTAAGATCTGGATTTCAATTCTTTTGGATATATACCCAGAAGCAGGATTGCTGGATAGTATGGTAGCTCTGTTTTTAATTTTTTGAGAAATCTCTATAATGTTTTCTATAGTGGCTGTACCATTCTACATTCTCACCGATATAAGGGACCCAATTTCTCTATGTCTTCACCAACATGTATCTTTTGCTTTTTTTATAATAGCCATCCTAACAAGTGTGAGGTGCTATCTCGTTGTGGTATTTATCTGCATTTCTCTGATGATTAGTGATGCTGAGTATCTTTTTGTATACCTGGTTGCCTTTTGTATATCTTCTTAAATGAAATATCAAGTTTTTTGCCAATATTTTACTTGGGTTATTTTTGTTTTTGTTTTGCTATTGAGTTGTAGGAGATTATTATGTATTTTGGATATTAACTTCTTACTAGACAGATGGCTTGCAAATTTTTTATCCTATTCTGTAGGCTGCCTTTTCATTCTGTTGTTTCCTTCTCGTGCAGGAGCTTTTTAGTTTGATATAGTTCCACTTGTGTATTTTTGGTTTTGTTGCTTATACTTTTGATGTCAAATCCAAGAAATCATTGCCAAGACCAATATCAAGAAGGTTTTTCCTCTTTTCTTCAAGGACTTTTTCAGTTTCAGGTCTTATTTTTAAGTCTTTCATCCATTTGGAGTTGATTTTTGTTTTTAGTGTAAGAAAGGGGTCAAATCTCATTCTTTTGCCTGTGAATATACAATTTTTCTGGCACTATTTGTTGAAGAGAAATCCTTTCCCCATTCTATGTTCTTGGCACCTTTGTCGAAGATCAGTCAACTATATATGTGTGAGTTTATTTCTGGGTTCTCTATTCTGTTCCATTGGTCTATATATCATCTTTATGCTAGCATCATACTGTTTTAATTACTATAGCTTTTGTGATGTATTTTGAAACCAGAAAGTGTGATGCCTCCAGCATTTTCAGGCCAATATCCACGGTGGACATAGATGCAAAATTCCTCTACAAAATTCTAGCAAACATAATTTAACAACACATTAAAAGGATCACACATCATGATCAAATGAGATTTATCCCTGGGATGCAGGATGGCTTAATATATGAAAATTAATGAATGAAAGAAGGGTAAAATTTACATGATCCTCTCAATAGATGCAGAAAAACATCTGACAAAATTCAGCACCTTTTCACAATAAAAAAACCACTCAACACATTAGGTATAGTAGGAATATACCTCAACGTAATAAAGGCCATATAGTACAACCCCACCACTAACATCATACTCAACAGTGAAAACTGAAAGCTTTTCCTCTGAAATCAGGAACAGGACAAGGATTTGATTCCCACTCTTGTCACTTTTACTTGACATAATACTGGATTTCCTAGCCACAGCAATTAGGCAAGAAAAGGAAAAAAAAAGCATCTAAATCAGAAAGGAAGAAAAAAAATTGTCCTTGTTTGCAGATGATATGACCTTATATATAGAAAACACTAAAGACTTCACAAAAAACTGCTAGAATTAATAATCAAATTCAGAAAAGTTGCAGGATAAAAAATCAACATACAAAAATCAGTTGCATTTCTTTTTTTAAAATTTAATTAAATTAAATTAGTTTTTAAAACATCTTTATTGGAGTATAATTGCTTTACAATGATGTGTTAGTTTCTGCTTTATAACAAAGTGAATCAGCTATACATATACATATATCCCCATACCTCCTCCCTCTTGTGTCTCCCTCTCACCCGCCCTATCCCACCCCTCTAGGAGGTCACAAAGCACTGAGCTGATCTCCCTGTGCTATGCGGCTGCTTCCCACTAGCTATCTATTTTACATTTGGTAGTATATATAAGTCCATGCCACTCTCACACTTCAACCCAAATTATCTTTCCCCCTCCCCGTGTCCTCAAGTCCATTTTCCATGTCTGCATCTTTATTCCTGTCCTGCCCCTAGGTTATTCAGAACCTTTTTTTCTTTTCTTTTTTTTTTAGATTTGATATATATGTGTTAGCATATGGTATTTGTTTTTCTCTTTCTGGCTTACTTCACTCTGTATGACAGACTTTAGGTCCATCCACCTCACTACAAATAACTCATTTTCATTTCTTTTTATGGCTGAGTAATATTCCATTGTATATATGTGCCACATCTTCTTAATCCATTCATCTGTTGATGGACACTTAGGTTGCTTCCGTGTCCTGGCTATTGTAAACAAAGCTGCAATGAACATTGTGGTACATGACTCTTTTTGAATTATGGTTTTCTCAGGGTATATGTCCAGTAGTGGGATTGCTGGGTCATACGGTAGTTCTACTTTTTGTTTTTTAAGGAACCTCCGTACTGTTCTCCACACCCTCTCCAGCATTTTAGAAATTTACATTTCCACCAACAGTGCAAGAGGGTTCCCTTTTCTCCACACCCTCTCCAGCATTTATTGTTTCTACATTTTTTGATGATGGCCATTCTGACTGGTGTGAGGTGATCAACTCATTGTAGTTTTGATTTGTATTTCTCTAATGATCAGTGATGTTGAACATTCTTTCATGTGTTTGTTGGCAGTCTGTATATCTTCTTTGGAGAAATGTCTATTTAGGTCTTCTGCCCATTTTTGGATTGGGTTGTTTGTTTCTTTGATATTGAGCTGCATGAGCTGCTTGTAAATTTTGGAGATGAACCCTTTGTCAGTTTCTTCATTTGCAAATATTTTCTCCCATTCTGAAGGTTGTCTTTTCATCTTGTTTATGGTTTCCTTTGCTGTGCAAAAGCTTTTAAATTTCATTAAGTCCTATTTGTTTATTTTTGTTTTTATCTCCATTACTCTAGGAGGGGAGTCAAAAAGGATCTTGCTGAAATTTATGTCATAGAGTGTTCTCCCTATGTTCTCCTCTAAGAGTTTGAAGGAGTCTGGCCTTACATTTAGGTCTTTAACCCATTTTAAGTTTATTTTTGTGTATGGTGTTAGGGAGTGTTCTAATTTCATTCTTTATACATGTAGCTGTCCAGTTTTCCCAGCACCACTTATTGAAGAGGCTGTCTTTTATCCATTGTATATTCTTGCCTCCTTTATCAAAAATAAGCTGACCATATGTGCGTGGGTTTATCTCTGGGCTTTCTATCCTGTTCCATTGATCTATGTCTCTGTTTTTGTGCCAGTATTATACTGTCTTGATCACTGTAGCTTTGTAGTATAGTCTAAAGTCAGGGAGCCTGATTCCTCCAACTCCGTTTTTCTTTCTCAAGATTCCTTTGGCTATTCAGGGTCTTCTGTGTTTCCATACAAATTGTTAAATTTTTTGTTCTAGTTCTGTGAGAAATGTCATTGGTAGTTTGATAAGGGTTTCATTAAATCTGTAGATTGCTTTGGGTAGTATAGTCATTTTTACAATGTTGATTCCTCCAATCCAAGAACATGGTATATCTCTCCATCTGTTTATATCATCTTTCATTTCTTTCATCAGTGTCTTATAGTTTTCTGCATACAGGTCTTTTGTCTCCTTAGGTAGGTTTATTCCTAGATATTTTATTCTTTTTGTTGCAATGGTAAATGGGAGTGTTTTCTTGATTTCACTTTCAGATTTTTCATCATTACTGTACTGGAATGCAAGGGATTTCTGCACATTAATTTTGTATACTGCTACTTTACCAGATTCATTGATTAGCTCTGGTAGTTTTCTGGTAGCATCTTTAGGATTCTCTATGTATAGTATCATGTCATCTGCAAACAGTGACAGCTTTACTTCTTCTTTTCTGATTTGGTTGTCTTTTATTTCTTTTTCTTCTCTGATTGCTGTGGCTAAAAATTCCAAAACTATGTTCAATAATAGTGGTGAGAGTGGGCAACCTTGTCTTGTTCCTGATCTTAGAGGAAATGTTTTCAGTATTTCACGATTGAGAATGATGTTGGCTGTGGGTTTGTCATATATGGCCTTAATTATGTTGAGGCAAGTTCCCTCTGTGCCTACTTTCTGGAGAGTTTTTTTTTTTTTTATCATAAATGGGTGTTGAATTTTGTGGAAAGCTTTTTCTGCATCTACTGAGATGATCATATGGTTTTTATCCTTCAGTTTGTTAATATGGTGTATCACATTGACTGATTTGCATATATTGAAGAATCCATGTATTCCTGGGATAAACCCCACTTGACCATGGTGTATGATCTTTTTAATGTGCTGTTGGATTCTGTTTGCTAGTATTTTGTTGAGGATTTTTGAATCTATGTTCATCAGTGATATTGGCCTATGGTTTTCTTTCTTTGTGACACCTTTGTCTGGTTTTGGTATCATGGTGATGGTGGCCTCATAGAATGAGTTTGGGAGTGTTCCTCCCTCTGCTATATTTTGGAAGTTTGTGAAGGACAGGTGTTAGCTCTTCTCTAAATGATAGAATTCATCTGTGAAGCCCTCTCGTCCTGGGATTTTGTTTGCTGGAAGATTTTTAATCACAGTCTCAATTTCAGTGCTTGTGATTGATCTGTTTATAGTTTTCTATTTCTTCCTGGTTCAGTCTCAGAGAGTTGTGCTTGTCTAAGAATTTGTCCATTTCTTCCAGGCTGTCCATTTTATTTGCATATAGTTTCTTGTAGTAATCTCTTATGATCCTTTGTATTTCTTTAGTGTCAGTTGTTACTTCTCCTTTTTCATTTCTAATTCTATTGATTTGAGTCTTCTCACTTTTTTTCTTGATGAATCTGACTCATGATTTATCAATTGTTTATCTTCCCAAAGAACCAGCTTTTAGTTTTATTGATCTTTGCTATTGTTTCTTTCATTTCTTTTTCATTTATTTCTAATCTGATTTTTATGATTCCTTTCCTTCTGCTAACATTGGGGGTTTTTTTGTTCATCTTTCTCTAATTGCTTTATGTGTAAGGTCAGGTTGTTTATTTGAGATTTTTCTTGTTTCTTGAGGTAGTATTGTATTGCTATAAACTTCCCTCTTAGAACTGTTTTGCTGTATCCCATAGGTTTTGGGTTATTGTGTTTTCATTGTCATTTGTTTCTAGGTATTTTTTGATTTCATCTTTGATTTCTTCAGTGCTCTTGGTTATTAAGTAGTGTATTGTTTAGCCTCCATGTGTTTGTAATTTTTACAGATTTTTTTCCTGTAATTGATATCTAGTCTCATAGTGTTGTGGTCGGAAAAGATACTTGATAAGATTTCAATTTTCTTAAATTTACCAAGGCTTGATTTGTGACCCAAGATATGGTCTCTCCTGGCCAATGTTCCATGAGCCCTTGAGAAGAAGGTGTATTCTGTTGTCTTTGGATGGAATGTCCTATAAATATCAATTAAGTCCATCTTGTTTAATGTATCATTTAAAACTTGTATTTCATTATTTATTTTCACAAAAATCAGTTGCATTTCTATACACTAAAAGTGAACTCTCTGAAAATGAAATTAAGAAAACAATCCCACTTACAATTGCACCAAAAAGGATAAAATATTTAGAAATAAACTTAACTAAGGAGAGGAAAAACTTGTTGAAAACTATAAAATACTGATGAAAAAAATTAAAGCAGACACAAATAAATGGAAAGACATCCCATGTTCATAGATTAGAAGAATTAATATTGTTTAAATAATCATACTATTTAAAGTGATCTACAAATTCAATGCAATCTCTATAAAAATTTCAATGGCATTTTTTACAGAAATAGAAAGACAATTCTAAAATTCACATGGAACCACAAAAGACCCCAAATAGCCAAAATGATCTTCAGAGAGAAGAACACTATTAAAAAATAATATACCTTGACCAATAAGGCCTTATTCCAGTATTATAAGAATGAACCGAATTAGGAAATAGTGTAATTAAAAATTTATCATATCCATAGGCCATTGGAGAAAAATATATAATCATATGTCAAAAAGATATTTGATAAAGTTCGACATCCAGTCTTTCTGAAAGTTATGATTAAAATAGTAATAGAAGGATAAATCATTACACTAGTAGTTCTCAACCAGGGAAAATTTTGCCATCAAGAGGACATTTAACAACATCTGGATACATTTTTAATAGCTGTGATTTGGGATTGGTGTTACTAGTATCTATTTGGTAGAGGTCAGGGAGGCTATTAAACATCCTACAATGCACAGGACAGCTTCCTTCCCCCACCCCACCCCCAAAGAATTATCCTGCTTGAAATATCAAAAGTGCCAAGTTTGAGAAATCCTGGTTTGCATGATAAAGATACTCTATCTGAAAATGACAGCTTATACTATACTCAAAATAGAAAACTTAAAAGAATTCTTATTATAGTAACAAACAAAGTCTAAGATAGTTACACAATGAAAATTATAGTCAAAGTAATAAAAAATTGTGGAATAAAGATCGGAATGGTCAAATAAAAATTATTGCTATTTTATGACAGTATTAAAAAACCTTAAGAGCATTGTCTGAAATATTCCAATACCATTTTCAATAATATGTCCAATTATAAAGCACATAATAGAAATCAAAAGATGTTCTATATAAAATAAAAACAGTAATAACAGAGATAAAAGAGAAAGAAAAATATTTTATTTATATAGGTGACACAAAATAGAAAATATCTGGAAAAAAGAAAATAATTAAGAAGTGGGCCAGACACATATGAAAGAAATAAAATTTTCCTGAGGCTTGTGTGGGAAGACTTAAGTACATTGAGATCTCCCCAAATTGGTTGTAAATAATTCTATTCTAGAAAAAATTTTAATTGGATTTTTTGGGAATTTTACAAAGTAAATCTAAAGTTAATATGGATGAATGAATATACTAGAGCAACCAATAATTTATCTATCCAATACATTAATTTATAAAGCCACAATGGACAAAAGATGATAGTGGCCCCCAAATAATAAGTTAAATCAATGGAGAGAAGCAGAGAGTTAAGAAATAAGCCTAACTGTATCAAAAAATTTTAAATGTAATTTAGGTGCCATTTTATTTAAGTCAGAGGGGACACATTAAAGAGTATGCACAGGGATTCATATTGTTAAAAGTATCCACCAAGACGATGTAACAATTATGTACCTGTGCCCTTAAAAACGTAGCTTCGGAAAATATAAAACAAAAACAAATAGAAAAACAAAGACAAACTAACTAATCTGCAATCATAGGAGGACAAATTGCACACTTTTAAAATAAATGACTATTTTAAAAATAGAATTTAATTGGCACAATGAACAACCTGGTACTAAGAAACAGCTAATACTCATTCTTTTCAAACATGTATAAACCACTCATACAAATTGATAAAATTCTTGACACAGGAAATCTCAGCAACTTCTAAAAAGTAGAGGTCAAATAGGCTTATTCACTGACCAAATGAGGAAATAACAACTCAAGGAGAGAGGAAATAGATCCCTATGATCATAAATATAAAAATACTTATAAAAATTCTTGTGTTAATAAGGAAATTAAAAAGTGCAAGCTACAAAATATTTAGAAATAAGCAACAGAGCATTAAATACTAAAACCTGTGAGATGTGGCCAAAGCAGCAATCAGAGGAAAATTTATGGACTTAAATGCACACATTAGAAAATGAGGGAAATTGAAATCAAATGGACCAAACATAATATTCAGGATACTAGAAAAAGAACAAAAAAATTATCAGATCTCTAGAAAGTAGAAGAAAGTAATAAAGATAAAAACTGACATTAATAAAACAAACAAGAAAAACAAAGCCATTAGAATTGATCAATAAAATCTTCAAATGTAATTAAGAAAAAAGAGAGAGTATAAATAAACAGCATCATGAATAAGATAAGGGGCAGTAACTACAGATACAGAGGGAATTAAGTTTTATAAGATACTTCCTTTATATTAATAACTTTAAAAATGTAGATGTAATGAATTTTGTTTAAGAAAACCAAATTACCAAACTTAGCTCAAGAAGTCATAGAAAATGTAAATATGTTAATTTCTATTGAAGAAATTAGAAAGTTAGTCAAAAGTATACTCTTCTAGAGAACATCAAGCTCAGATGGCTGTTCTTTGCAGCCTTGTCAATGACAGAAGACTGGAAACAACCAAAATATACATGTACATGATAGAAGGGTTAAATAAACTATGGTAAATCATACTGAATAGCAGTTGTAAAAAAATGAAGTTGATTTATATGAATTGATATGGAAAAACAACCCAGATAAGTTGACATTTGGAAAAAGTAAGTTGCAGCATAATATGTATCGTATCATATCAAATCCCCAAACTCTCTTTTTAAAAGTAAATAATGCTGTGTATTTTTCACTGATGTGCAGGTAAGTGTACTGTGAGACAGCAGGACATTGATTAATGTTCTGGCTAATTCTGAAGCTGGATTCCCTGGGGTTCAAATTCTGATTCTGCCACCTGGGTGTCCCTGGGAAAGTTCTTCAGTCCCCACCCCCTCCAACTTCTTGTCTCAGTTTCCTCTTTGGCATAAAATGGTAAAATAGCTGTTGCATCTACTTTGTAGGCTGTTGGGACGATTATACAAGTTAATATATGTAAAGCACTTAGAGCATTGCCTGGCATGTGGTAAGCACTCATAAGTTAGCTATTTTTACTATGAAAAAAACTCTGGGTTTCCACATATCAAGCTGATAGCAACAGTTATTTCTGATGAGACAATGCAACTGAAGGTCGAATAAGGGTTTGGTCAAAGAGAATTTTTGCTTTGTCTGGATTGCTTGACTTTTATAATAAGGATATATGCTAATATTCTTTTGGAATTAAGGTAAATGGTATTTATTAAAAAATCAGTGGGGAAAGTAGAAATGATATTGGACAACCATTTAATCATTTGGAAAAAGTAAAGGTAGAGCCTTACCATAAAGCTAGATAGTCCCAGACGTATTAGAGATTAGACCACAAAAATGAAACCAAATAGAATAAGATAAATGTTGATGTAATAGTGAGGACAGTCTCCTTAACATGACATCAAAGACAGGAAAAAACTGATACATTAGATGGCATAAAAATATAAATTGTTTTTCAAGTAACATCACAGATGAAATTAAAGGGTAAATATACATATTAAAGGGATAAAGCTATTATTTATAACATTAATAGATTTTATAGATTAATATGAAGTAGAAAAAAGATAGAAGACAATAAACAGGCAATTACCAAAATTAGAAATATAACTGGACAATAAATACAGGCAAAAATTGTTTAACCTTATTACTTTAGTAGTAATCAAAGATATGCAGCTTTGAATAGTCTTTTTTTTTTTTTTAACATCTTTATTGGAGTATAATTGCTTTACAATGGTGCGTTAGTTTCTGCTTTACAACAAAATGAATCAGTTATATATATATACATATATATATATATATATATGTTCCCATCTCTTCCCTCTTGCATCTACCTCCCTCCCACCCTCCCTATCCCACCCCTCCACGTGGTCACAAAGCACTGAGCTGATATCCCTGTGCTATGCAGCTGCTTCCCACTAGCTATCTACCTTACGTTTGGTAGTGTATATATGTCCATGCAGCTCTCTCACTTTGTCACAGCTTACCCTTACCCCTCCCCATATACTCAAGTCTATGCTCTAGTAGGTCTGTGTCTTTATTCTTGTCTTACCCCTAGGTTCTTCATGACCTTTTTTTTTCTTAAATTCCATATATATGTGTTAGCATTTGGTATTTGGCTCTTTCTGACTTACTTCACTCTGTATGACAGACTCTAGGTCTATCCACCTCATTACAAATAGCTCAATTTCATTTCTTTTTATGGCTAATATTCCACTGTATATATGTGCCACATCTTCTTTATCCATTCATCCGATGATGGACACTTAGGTTGTTTCCATCTCTGGGCTATTGTAAACAGAGCTGCAATGAACATTTTGGTAAATGACTCTTTTTGAATTATGGTTTTGTCAGGGTATATGCCCAGTAGTGGGATTGATGGGTCATATGGTAGTTCTATTTTTAGTTTTTTAAGGAACCTCCATACTGTTCTCCACAGTGGCTGTATCAATTTACATTCCCACCAACAATGCAAGAGTGTTCCCTTTGCTCCACACCCTCTCCAGCATTTATTGTTTCTAGATTTTTTGATGATGGCCATTCTGACTGGTGTGAGATGATATCTCATTGTAGTTTTGATTTGCATTTCTCTAATGATTAGTGATGTTGAACGTCTTTCATGTGTTTGTTGGCAGTCTGTATATCTTCTTTGGAGAAATGTCTGTTTAGGTCTCCTGCCCATTTTTGTATTGGGTTGTTTGATTTTTTGTTATTAAGCTGCATGAGCTGCTTGTAAATTTTGGAGATTAATCCTTTGTCAGTACTTCATTGGCAAATATTTTCTCCCATTCTGAGGGTTGTCTTTTGGTCTTGTTTATGGTTTCCTTTGCTGTGCAAAAGCTTTGAAGTTTCCTTAGGTCCCATTTGTTTATTTTTGTTTTTATTTCCATTTCTCTAGGAGGTGGGTCAAAAAGGATCTTGCTGTGATTTAGGTCATAGAGTGTCCTGCCTATGTTTTCCTCTAAGAGTTTGATAGTTTTTGGCCTTACATTTAGGTTTTTAATCCATTTTGAGCTTATTTTTGTGTATGGTGTTAGTGAGTGATCTAATCTCATACTTTTACATGTACCTCTCCAGTTTTCCCAGCACCACTTATTGAAGAGGTTGTCCTTTCTCCACTGTACATTCTTGCCTCCTTTATCAAAGATAAGGTGACCATATGTGTGTGGGTTTATCTCTGGGCTTTCTATGCTGTTCCATTGATCTATCTTTCTGTTTTTGTGCCAGTACCATACTGTCTTGATTACTGTAGCTTTGTAGTATAGTGTGAAGTCAGGGAGCCTGATTCCTCCAGCTCTGTTTTTCGTTCTCAAGATTGCTTTGGCTATTCGGGGTCTTTTGTGTTTCCATACAAATTGTGAAATTTTTTATTTTAGTTCTGTGAAAAATGCCAGTGGTAGTTTGATAGGAATTGTATTGAATCTGTAGATTGCTTTGGGTAGTAGAGTCATTTTCACAATGTTGATTCTTCCAATCCAAGAACATGGTATATCTCTCCATCTATTGTATCATCTTTTAATTTCTTTCATCAGTGTCTTATAATTTTCTGCATACAGGTCTTTTGTCTCCTTAGGTAGGTTTATTCCTAGATATTTTATTCTTTTTGTTGCAATGGTAAATGGGAGTGTTTTCTTGATTTCACTTTCAGATTTTTCATCGTTAGTATATAGGAATGCCAGAGATTTCTGTGCATTAATTTTGTATCCTGCTACTTTACCAAATTCATTGATTAGCTCTAGTAGTTTTCTGGTAGCATCTTTAGGATTCTCTATGTATAGTATCATGTCATCGGCAAACAGTGACAGCTTTACTTTTTCTTTTCCGATTTGGATTCCTTTTATTTCCTTTTCTTCTCTGATTGCTGTGGCTAAAACTTCCAAAACTATGTTGAATAAGAGTGGTGAGAGTGGGCAACCTTGTCTTGCTCCTGATCTTAGTGGAAATGCTTTCAGTTTTTCACCATTGAGGATGATGTTGGCTGTGGGTTTGTCATATATCGCCTTTATTATGTTGAGGAAAGTTCCCTCTATGCCTACTTTCTGCAGGGTTTTTATCATAAATGGGTGTTGAATTTTGTCGAAAGCTTTCTCTGCATCTATTGAGATGATCATATGGTTTTTCTCCTTCAGTTTGTTAACATGGTGTATCACGTTGAATGATTTGCACATATTGAAGAATCCTTGCATTCCTGGAATAAACCCCACTTGATCATGGTGTATGATCCTTTTAATGTGCTGTTGGATTCTGTTTGCTAGTATTTTGTTGAGGATTTTTGCATCTATGTTCATCAGTGATATTGGCCTGTAGTTTTCTTTCTTTGTGACATCCTTGTCTGGTTTTGGTATCAAGGTGATGGTGGCCTCGTAGAATGAGTTTGGGAGTGTTCCTCCCTCTGCTATATTTTGGAAGAGTTTGAGAAGGATAGGTGTTAGCTCTTCTCTAAATGTTTGATAGAATTCGCCTGTGAAGCCATCTGGTCCTGGGCTTTTGTTTGTTGGAAGATTTTTAATCACAGTTTCAATTTCAGTGTTTGTGATTGGTCTGTTCATATTTTCTATTTCTTCCTGATTCAGTCTTGGCAGTTTGTGCATTTCTAAGAATTTGTCCATTTCTTCCAGATTGTCCATTTTATTGGCATAGAGTTGCTTGTAGTAATCCCTCATGATTTTTTTTATTTCTGCAGTGTCAGTTGTTACTTCTCCTTTTTCATTTCTGATTCTATTGATTTGAGTCTTCTCCCTTTTTTTCTTGATGAGTCTGGCTAATGGTTTATCAAACCCTCCAACTTTATTCTCTTTTTAAGAATATATTGGCTATTTATTCCTGGTCTCTTAAAATTTACATATAAAATTTAGAACCACCTTGCCAGTTTCTACCAAAACACCTGCTGAGATTTTGATTGGAATAGCATTAGATCCATAGATAAATTTGGGGAGAATTGACTGCTTAGAAATATGAATTCTTCCCAACCACGATCTCTATTTATTTAGACCTTCTGTAATCTCTCTCAGCAATGTTTGGTAGTTGTAAATATACAAATACCACACATCTTTTGTTAAGCTTAATGCTCTTATTGTAAAGGATATTTTAATTTCATTTTCCAGTCATTTGTTGTAAGTTCATAGATGTGTTTTGCCTTATGTATTGAGGTGCTCCTATGTTGGGTGCATAAATATTTACAATTGTTATATCTTCTTCTTGGATCGATCCCTTAATCATTATGTAGTGTCCTTCTTTGTCTCTTCTGATAGTCCTTATTTTAAAGTCTATTTTGTCTGATATGAGAATTGCTACTCCAGCTTTCTTTTGGTTTCCATTTGCATGGAATATCTTTTTCCATCCCCTTACTTTCAGTCTGTATGTGTCTCTAGGTCTGAAGTGGGTCTCTTGTAGACAGCATATATATGGGTCTTGTTTTTGTATCCATTCAGCCAATCTGTGTCTTTTGGTGGGAGCATTTAGTCTTACATTTAAGGTAATTATCAATATGTATGTTCCTATTCCCATTTTCTTAATTGTTTTCGGTTCGTTGTTGTAGGTCTTTTCCTTCTCTTGTGTTTCTTGCCTAGAGATGTTCCTTTAGCAGTTGTTGTAGGGCTGGTTTGGTGTTGCTGAACTCTTTCAGATTTTGCTTTTGTCTGTAAAGGTTTTAATTTTTCCATCAAATCTGAATGAGATCCTTGCTGGGTAGAGTAATCTTGGTTGCAGGTTTTTCTCCTTCATCACTTTAAATATGTCCTGCCAGTCCCTTCTGGCTTGCAGAGTTTCTGCTGAAAGATCAGCTGTTAACCTTATGGGGATTCCCTTGTGTGTTATTTGTCGTTTTTCCCTTGCTGCTTTTAATATGGTTTCTTTGTAGTTAATTTTTGAAAGTTTGATTAATATGTGTCTAGGCATGTTTCTCCTTGGATTTATCCTGTATGGGACTCTCTGTGCTTCCTGGACTTCATTAACTATTTCCTTTCCCATATTAGGGAAGTTTTCAACTATAATCTCTTCAAATATTTTCTCAGTCCCTTTCTTTTTCTCTTCTTCTTCTGGAACCCCTATAATTCGAATGTTGGTGCGTTTAATGTTGTCCCAGAGGTCTCTGAGACTGTCCTCAGTTCTTTTCATTCTTTTTTCTTTATTCTGCTCTGCAGTAGTTATTTCCACTATTTTATCTTCCAGGTCACTTATCCATTCTTCTGCCTCAGTTATTCTGCTATTGATCCCATCTAGAGTATTTTTCATTTCATTTATTGTGTTGTTCATTGTTGCTTGTTTCATCTTTAGTTCTTCTAGGTCCTTGTTAAATGTTCCTTGCATTTTGTCTATTCTATTTCCAAGATTTTGGATCATCTTTACTATCATTATTCTGAATTCTTTTTCAGGTAGACTGCCTATTTCCTCTTCATTTGTTCGGCCTGGTGGGTTTTTATCTTGCTCCTTCATCTGCTGTGTGTTTCTCTGTCTTCTCATTTTGCTTAACTTACTGTGTTTGGGGTCTCCTTTCTGCAGGCTGCAGGTTCGTAGTTCCCGTTGTTTTAGGCGTGTGTCTCCAGTGGCTAAGGTTGGTTCAGTGGGTTGTGTAGGCTTCCTGGTGGAGGGGACTAGTGCCTGTGCTCTGGTGGATGAGGCTGGATCTTGTTTTTCTGGTTGGCAGGTCCACGTCGGGTGGTGTGTTTTGGGGGGTCCATGGACTTATTATGATTTTGGGCAGCCTCTCTGCTAATGGATTGGGTTGTGTTCCTGTCTTGCTAGTTGTTTGGCATAGGGTGTCCAGCACTGTAGCTTGCTGGTCGTTGAGTGAAGCTGGGTGCTGGTGTTGAGATGGAGATCTCTGGGAGATTTTCGCCATTTGATATTATGTGGAGCTGGGAGGTCTCTTGTGGACCAGTGTCCTGAAGTGGGCTCTCCCACCTCAGAGGCACAGCAATGACTCCTGGCTGCAGCACCACATGGCTCAGAAGAAAAGGGAGAAAAAGTAGAAAGAAAGAATTAGTAGAAGTAGAAGTAGAAAGAAAGAAAGAAGGGAGGGAGGGAGGGAGGAAGGAAGGAAGGAAAAAAAGAAAGAAAGAAGATAAAATAGAGTAAAATAAAATAAGATAAAATATAATAAAGTTATTAAAATAAAAAATGATTATTAAGAGAAAAAAAAAAAACAAAAACGGACGAATAGAACCCTAGGACAAATGGTGGAAACAAAGCTATACAGACAAAATCTCACACAGAAGCATACACATACACACTCACAAAAAGAGGAAAAGGAAAAAAATCATAAATCCTGCTCTCAAAGTCCACCTCCTCAATTTGGGATGATTCGTTGTCTATTCATATATTCCACAGATGCAAGGTACATCAAGTTGATTGTGGAGCTTTAATCCGCTGCTTCTGAGGCTGCTTGGAGAGATTTCCCTTTCTCTTCTTTGTTCTCACAGCTCCCAGGGGCTCAGCTTTGGATTTGGTCCCGTCTCTGCATGTAGTTCGCTGGAGGGCGTCTGTTCTTCACTCAGACAGGGCGGGGTTAAAGGAGCCGCTGATTTGGGGGCTCCGGCTCACTCAGGCCGGGGGGAGGGAGGAGCACTGAGTGCGGGGCGAGCCTGCGGCGGCAGAGGCCGGCGTGACGTTGCACCAGCGTGAGGCACTGGCCAGCATGACGTTGCACCAGCCTGAGGCGCGCCGTGCGTTCTCCCGGAGGAGTTGTCCCTGGATCCCGGGACCCTGGCAGTGGCGGGCTGCACAGCCTCCCCAGAAGGGAGGTGTGGATAGTGACCTGTGCTCGCACACAGGCTTTTTTCTTGGTGGCGGCAGCAGCAGCCTTAGTGTCTCATGCCTGTCTCTGGGGTCCGCGCTTTTAGCCGCGACTCGCTCCTGTCTCTGGAGCTCCTTTAAGCAGCGCTCTTAATCCCCTCTCCTCGCGCACCAGGAAACAAAGAGGGAAGAAAAAGTCTCTTGCCTCTTCAGCAGCTCCAGACTTTTCCCCCGGACTCCCTCCCGGCTAGCTGTGGCGCATTAACCCCTTGCAGGCTGTGTTCATGCCGCCAGTCCTCTGTGCTCCGACCGAAGCCCGAGCCTCAGCTCCAGGCCCCTCCTGCCCCGCGGGTGAGCAGATAAGCCTCTCGGGCTGGTGAGTGCCGCTCGGCCCTGATCCTCTGTGCGGGAATTTCTCTGCTTTTCCCTCCGCACCCGTGTTGCTGCGCTCTCGGCTGCAGCTCCGGAGCTTTCCCCCTCCGCCACCCGCAGTCTCAGCCCGCGAAGGGGTTTCCTAGTGTGTGGAAACCTTTCCTCCTTCACAGCTGCCTCCCACTGGTGCAGGTCCCATCCCCATTCTTTTGTCTCTGTTTATTCTTTTTTCTTTTTCCCTACCCAGGTACGTGGGGGGTTTCTTGCCTTCTGAGGTCTTCTGGCAGCGTTCAGTAGGTGTTCTGTAGGAGTTGTTCCACGTGTAGATGTATTTCTGGTGTATCTGTGGGGAGGAAGGTGATCTCCGCCTCTTACTCTTCTGCCATCTTCCTGGAAGTCTCACATTGTAGTTTTTCTGAATAGTCTTAACTTATTGTCAGAAATTTAGAAAAAATATTGTAAATGCTGAAGGAAGTTTGATGAAGATGATTTTATTCCATATTAGATGAGATATATTTTATGCAAGATAGTTTTGCCATAAACATTAAATGTCTTAAAAATGTGTATATTCTGATTGATTTTCTAGAAATTCAAGTGGAATAATCACAGATGTGCACACAGATCCATGTATAATGATGTCCATTGTGGTGTTATTTAAATTAGCAAAAAATTGAAAACTACTTAAATATCCAATAATAAATTGTTAAATATCTCCTCTTCATTTAGTTGTTATTGTGGGTTTTTATGTTGTTCCTTCATCTGAAACATATTTCTCTGCCATCTCATTTTGTCTAACTTTCTGTGTTTGTGTTCTCCTTTCTGTTGGCTGGAGCACTGTAGCTCCTCTTGCTTCTGGTATCTGCCGTCTGGTGGGTAAGGCTGGTTCTGAGGCTTGTTCAGGCTTCCTGGTGGGAGGGATTGGGTGCCTGCCCACTGGCGGGTGGATCTGGGTCTTGTCCATCTGGTGGGCAGGGCCGTGTCAAGTGGTGTGTTTATAGGTGGCTGTGAGTTCAGTATGGCTTCAAGCACCCTGTCTGCTGATGAGTGGGGCTGTGTTCCTATCCAGCTGGTTGTTTGGCCTGGGGCTTTCCAGCACTGGAGCTTGTAGGTTGTTGGGTAGGGCTGGGCCTTGATGCCAAAATGGCGACCTTTGGGGGAGCTCACACTGATCAATATTCTCTGGGCCCTCTGCCACCAGTGTCGCTGCCCTCCCAGTGAGCCACAACTGACCCCACTTCCTCAGGAGACCCTCGAAGACTCATAGGTAGGTCTGGTCCCGGCTCCTATGGAGTTGTTACTGCTTTGTGTTGGGTCCCAGTGTATGTGAAAACTTGTGTGTGCCCTGTGAGAGTGGAGTCTCTGTTTCCCTCAGTCCTGTGGAGATCCTGCACTCAAGCCCCACTGGCCTTCAAAGCCAAATGCTTTGGGGATTCCTCCTCCTGACACCAGACTGTCAGGCTGGGGAGCCTGCCGTGGGGCTCAGGACTCTCCCTCTTGTGGGAGAACCTCTGCAATATAATTATTTTCCAGTTTGTGGGTCGCCCATCCGGCGGGTATGGGATTTGATTATGTCATGAAAGTGCCCCTCCTGCTGCCTCATTGTGGCTTCTTCTTTGTCTTTGAATGTAAAATATCTTTTTTGGTAGGTTCCAGTCTTTTTTATCGATGATTGTTGAGGAGTTAGTTGTGATTTTGGTGTCTTTATGAGAGGAGGTGAGCTCAAGTTCTTCTACTCAGCCCTCTTTTCTGGAATTGAGGGGCTGCTTTTACTTTGGATGCTTGCTGCCTCTTCCCTCTGTGCTGACCATTATCCCCTTGATATGGGGTGTGCAGGTACTGCGCCCTTGGCCTCTCCTGGGACACTGGGGGCAGGGCTTGGCGCTTGCTCACGGCTTTCCTAGGGGCAGGTGCTATCTGTGTCCTCCCAGGACAGCAGGATCAGGGCCTGGGGTCTGCTCGTGGGTCTGGTAGTGCCGGCCCATGCCCGCCTCTGGAGCCCATGACGGTGGTGGTGACTTGTGCCTGCCCTGGGAGCTCTTGTAGGCGGTGTTCTGTTCCCTGGGTGTGCTCACAGGAGAAGAAGCTCTTATGGTAGTCCTGCCCCTCTCCTCATGTGTCCCCGAATATGGAGCCTTGCCTCCCTGGCAGGCCCAGGCTTCTTCCGTGTACACCCTTAGTTGCCACAGCCCAGCCTCTTCAGGCTGTTTCCCCACAGCCAGCCCTGGTCCTCTCCGTGGGTCCATCCTCTGAAGCTGGAGCTTCAGCACTCAGCCCCCACCCACATTGACAGAGGAGTGTCTCAGGCTGGGGAGTGCAAGGAAGCAGTGCTGACCCTCTGTGCAGGTCCCTCTCCGTTTTGCCTTCCACAAACAGGTTGCTGTGCACTCTCCTAGGCTCAGAAGCTCCCCCTCCATCAGTCTGTTCTCCCTGCCAGTGAGGAGACTTCCCTGGGTGCGGGAGCCTCTCCTCCTTCACAGCTCCCTCCCTGGGGCGCAGGCTCTATCTCTATTCCTTCTTTTTCTTTTTCCTTTAGTCCTACCTGGTTACATGGAGGTTTTCATGTCTTTTCAGGAGTCTGAATACCCTTCTGTAAGTATTCAGTAGCTGTTCTGTGGGAATCGTTCCACCTGTAGATGTATTTTTAATGTTTCTGTGGGAGAAGGTGAGCTCCATGTCCTACTCCTCCAGCATCTTGATCCATTAAATTGTTAAATAAATCATGGTGCATAAAGTATGGAATATTATTCAGCCATTAAAAATAATGCTGTTGAAGACTATTTACTGGTATGGAAATATGTTATGAAAGTATGGAAGAACTGCAAAATGTCAATAAATATAAAGGCTTAATTTTATAAAAAGATAGGAAACCCTGCTGTATGTGAATACATATAAAGTTATCTCTACCTTTATCTCTATTTATCTCTAAATAGTGTACGTGTGAGTAAATAAACCTAGATAGAAAAGCACTACAGAGTTAAAATTTATTATCTCTGGGCAATGATGACATTTCTCATTCTCTCTGTGCTTTATATTTGTTTACTTAATTTTGTTAAACATCACAAAAGTACAAAAACACATTCTTGTAAAAATGAGCATACTACAGATAAAGCTGAAATCCCTCAGACCAACCCCTCAGTCCTCCCCTGTATCTCCCCCACAGGGACTCAACATTACCAGCACCTGTCCCTCTACAACTTTTCCTACACATTTTACATACATGTTTTCTCTCCAATATTTTGGCAGTTAAAGCATTAAAAATTTTGTTTGTATTTACTCTGAAAATATTGATTAGATTTTATTTTCATCTCTAGATTTAATTGAGATCTTCTTCCTACTATTTGTTTCCCTACTTCTTCTCCCACTGTCCCCTGCCACCTCCTGTATGTTATCTGTTGAAGTTTTATTCCCCGTTTGTTGTATAATTTTCTTTTGATTATTTAGACTCAACTATAAATTTTACCAAATTCTTTGTGCACTATTTTTATCTTCCAATAGTCTTGGGTCTTACTTTATTTTATCTTGCTTCGATACATCTCCTTGTAATTCTTCCAGGAAGGATTTGTGTGTGTGGTAAACTTCGAGTTGTTGAATGATTTAAAATGCTTGACTGATATTTTGGCTGGATATAGAAATGTAAATTCAATATAATTATTTTCTCAGAAATTTTATAATGTTGCTCTTCAGTATTCTGAATTGCTGAAAAGAAATCAGTTGCCAGTGTGATCCTTGTTGTTTTTTGTTTTGTTTTGTTTTGTTTTTGATCCTTTTTCTTTTACAGGTAATTTTTTTTTTTTTTTTTTTTTTTTTTTTTCTGCGGTACGCGGGCCTCTCACTGCTGTGGCCTCTCCCGTTTGCGGAGCACAGGCTCCGGAC
>NW_006798798.1:3022958-3034778 GCF_000442215.2 Lipotes vexillifer | reverse complement strand
GTAAAATTTTTTTTTTTTTTTTTTTTTTCTGGGAGACTTTAGGGCTTTTACTTGGCTCTCTGAATTTCACAGATGTAATTTTAATTACAGTTTTTTCTTTTATTCTGCTTAGTATTTATGGACCATTTCAATTTTTCTTCAGGAGATTTTTCACATGTTATTTCTCTGCCTTTTTCTTCCATTCCATTCTCTCTGTTTCGCCTCTGGAATTAAGAAGATCTCAGGACTTCTGGATCTACCTTCAAAGTCTATCTCTCACCATCCCTCCCTTCCTTCCTCCCTCTCTCCCTCCACTACTTCCTTCCTTCCTTTTTTGCTATCTTTTTGTCCTGAGTTTTATTCTGGGGAATCAGTATTTCAGTGCATTAATTTGCTTTTCATGTTGTGTCTATTCTCTATTTAACCTGTTGTTGAGTTTCTTCTTTTAAATTTTAACTGTTATGTTTTTCTTCACAAGATCTCAAGTTGATTGTTTGCAATAGCCATTTTCATAGTTACTCTGAAGATATAATATTTTGTTAATACTTCATTTAAAGTTGGTTTCTACTTGTCTGTTGACTCAATTTACACTCATTATTTTTCTGTTTATTGAATTTGGTGCCCCTCATTGTTTGGCTAGGTTTCCTCAAATGTTTGGTAGTTTTTGGCTGGATCATTATCTCATAATTAGGATCCTTAGTTAATTTTTTCATACTTTTTAGACTTACAGTTTAATGAATTTTGACAAGTGTAGACAGTGTGTGAATACCACCATGATCTACATATACATTATTTCTTTTAACCCAAAATTCCCTTGGGCTCCTTTTCCGTCATTCTGCTCCCCTTACCCTGAGAACTACCGATTTATTTTCCATCCGTAAAGTCTTGCCTTACCAGAATGTGACATAAAATGAATCATACAATATGTATCCTTTCAAGTCTGGCTTCATTCACTCAGCACAAGGCTTTTGGGCTTCATCCATGTTGTTGCAATATGTCCATTGCTTCTTCCTTTGTATTGCTAAGTAGAATTCCATTGTATAGATGTGCTACTGGTTGATGAACAGTTGGGTGGTTTCTAAATGCCGGTGATCATGAAAAATTACATATAAGTTTTTTTGTGTGTGTAGACCTATGTCTTCATTTCTCTTGGGTGAATACCTTGAAGTAGGTATTCTAGGTATGGCTAGGTCATATGGTAATTATATGCTGAACTTTACAAGAAACTGTCAAAATGTTTTCCAAGTGGCTATGACTTAAGAATGTTGAGATAATCGTAGATTCATATGCAGTTGTAAGAAATAAAAGAGAGACATCACATGTACTCTTTACCTAGTTTTTCCGATAGTAACATCTGGTAAAACTACAGTGTAATATAACAACCAAGATATTGACATTGAACTACTCAAAAGACACATAACAGTTCTACACTGTAAGGATCCCTTACCCTGCTCTTCCACATGCCCACAGCCGGCTGGCTGGCTATAGCCCCGACAATCAAGAATCTGTTCTCCATTTCTATAATTTTGCTATTTAAGAATGTTATATAAATGGAACTATATACCTAGTATGTAACTGTTTGGGATTGACCTTTTTTCACTCAGCTTAATTCTCTAGCCATGTATCAAAGGTGTTGCATGTAATCAATACTCATTCTTTTTTACTGTTGGGTAGTATTCTAGGGTGTGAATGTACCACAGTTTGCTTAACCATTTATTTGTTGAAGGGCATCTGGGCTGTTTCCTGTGTTGGCTATTACAAATAAATCTGCTATAAACATTTATGTACAGGTTTTTATGTGAACATAATTTTCTCTCTTTGGGATAAATACCTATGAGTACAGTTGTTGGGTCACATGGTAGTTGCATATTTAGTTCTTTAAGAAACTGCCAAAGAGTCTTCCAGAGTGGCTTACCTTTTGGCATTCCCATCAGCAATGTATGAGTGACCCAGTTTCTGTGCATCCTCACTTGCATTTGGTATTGCCACTATTTTTAATTTTATCCACCTGGATAGGTGTGTAGTAATATCTCACTGTGCTTTTAATTTACATTTCCCTAATGGCTAATGATGTTGACTGAATTTTCGTGTGCTTATTTGACAGCTGTGTGTACTCTTCAGTGAAATGTTGCTATGTCTTTTGCTCATTTTCTAAGTCAATTACTTGTATTTTTACTGTTGAGTTTTGAGAGTTCTTTCTATATACTAGAAACTAGTACTTTGTTGGATATATGGTTTGAAATTATTTTCTCCCTATCTATGGCATATCTTTTCATCCTCTTCACATGGGCTTTTGCCGAGCAAAAATTTAAAATTTTTCTGAAGTCCAATATATAAATTTTTCCTTTTATGATCATGCTTTTGGTGTCATGTCAAAGAATGCTTGCCTAGCCATAGATCCTCCAAATTTTCTCCTATATTTTTTCTGAAAGTTTTATCTTTTATGTTTAAGTCCATAATCTATTTTGAGTCTTTTTTTTTTAAGGTGTGAAGGGCTTGGTTTTTGCCTATGAATTTTTACTTGCTCCAGCACCACTGAATGGTGGTGTTAAAAATCATTTGTGCATATTTGTGTGGGTCTATTTTTGGGTTCTCTATTGTGTTCTATCTGTGTGTCTATCCCCTCCACCAGTAACACACTGTCTTGATTGCTGTAGCTCTATAGTAAGCTTTGTTATCAGGCAGAGTAATTCCTTATTTAGTCTTTTATTTGTTATCTTTATTCTTTTTCAAGATTGTTTTAGTCATTCTAAGTTTTATGCCTTTCCATATAAGTTTTAGAATTTATTTTTTCCATATAAATTGATAGAAATTGCATTAAAACTATAAATCAGTTTGGAGGGAATTGATGTCTTTGCTATCTTGAGTCTTATAATCCATGAATGTGGTATGTCTTTATACGTATTTAGGTCTTTGATTTCATTACTAGCGTTTTGTAATTTTCAGCATTTGGATCATGGATATCTTTTGTAAATTTATACCTAAAAGTATCATTTTCCTTGGAGTGATTTTATGTGGTATTGCGTTTTAAATTTTGGTCTCTACATGTTAATTGTTGATATATAGAAATGCAATTGATTTTTGTGTAGATCTTTTATCCTGTGACCTTACTAAACTCACTTATTTGTTCTTGGAATGCTTTTGTAAAACCCTTTCTCTGTAGATAAGCATATCATTTTCAAATAAAGATGGTTTATTTCTTCCTTTCCAAACTGTATGCCTTTTGTTTCTTTTCATTTCCTTTTGCAGTGGCTAGAACTCCCAGTAATATGTTGAATAAATGTGAAGAGAGTGACATTCTTGCCTTGTTCTTGATATTAGAGAGAAAGCACTCAGTCTTTTGCCATTAAGTTTGATGTTAGCTATAGTGTTTTTGTAGATGGTATTTATCAAGTTGAGATAGTTCTCCTCTAGTCCTAACTTGCTGAGAGTTTTTATCCTAAACGGGTATTATATTTTGTCAAATGTTTTTCTTTGATTGATATGATCACACAGTTTTTCTTCTTTAGCTTATTGATATGGTTGATTACATTGACTGATTTTTGAATGGTGAACCAGCTTTACATATCTGGAACAGATTTCATTTTGTCATGGTGGTAATTATTTTAATACATTGCTAGATTTGATTTGCTAATATTTTGTTGAGCATTTTTGTGTCTAAGTCTGTTAGTCTGTAATTTTCTCTTTCTTTTTTTTCTTTTTTTACTATTTTTGTCTGGTTTTGGTATAAGGGTAATACTGGCCTTGTAAAATGAGTTTGGAAGTGTTTCCTCTTATTCTTTTTTTCTGGAGTAGATTGTATGGAATTTGTGTCTTCCTTCCTTCCTTCCTTTTTCATTATTTGATTTCTAGTTTGATTCTGATATGGTCAGAAAACATACTTTGTATAACATAAATTGTTTTGTATTTGTTGAGGTTTGTTTTATGGTCCCATTATTTGGTTTATGGTGAATATTCCATGAGACCTTTGAAAAAATGTATATGCCACTCTTGTTGTGTGGAGTATTTTATATACAGTAAGTCCCCTACATACAAACCTCCAAGTTGTAAACTTTCAAAGATGCAAACGTGTGTTCGCATGTCCAATCACGTAAGTTAGTTCACATATCTGGCGTACATTGTCGTGTGTGCATCCTCTACAGTGCTTGTGCTTTTGTGTACTTTATAGTAATGTATAGGGTACAGTAGTACAGTATCTTTATTTCAAGCCCAGGGTGTTCCGATACAAACGTAAAAGCAGCAGTGATGTAGCTTGTACTGCTAAGATGCGCAAAGCGATAACGATGGAAACAAAAGTGAAAATAATTGAGAGAGTGGAGTGAGGCGAAAAGATGGTAGACGCCGCTTGTTCTTATAACATGAATTGTTCAGCCATCGGCATGATTCTAAAGAACAGGACAAGTTCGTGGAACGTGTGAAGTCTGCTGTGCCAATGATGTTGACAATAATATCCAAGAAGTGTGGAAAATGATGGAGGAATGGAGAAACTTCTCAGTGTGCGGATGCAGGATCAGCATCAGCATCGAGTCCCGCTCAGCTTAATGCTGATTCAAGAGAAAGCTAAAAGCTTTTATGAAGACTTGAAGAAGAAACATGGTGAAGAATCAGAGGGTGCATCTTTTAATGCCAGCCATGGCTGGTTTCATTGGTTCAAGGCTAGATTCAACCTTTACAACATAAAAGTAAGTGGTGAGGCAGCAAGTGCAGATACGGTATCTGCCTGAGAATTTCCTGAAATGCTTTGAGAAATTATTGATGAAGGCATGTATTTTTAAAGTGGATGAGACAGGTCTGTACTGGAAGCAGATGCCAGACCAAAGTTATATCAGTAAGGAGGAATAATTGATGCCAGAGTATAAAGCAGCAAAGGATAGGCTAACTCATGTTGTTTGGTGGCAATGCTTCTGGCAATAGGAAGCCAAAGGCTCTATTTGTTTATCATTCAGAGAACCCAAGAGCCCTTAAAAACATAGCCAAGGGCTCTCTTCCTGTTGTGTGGAAGAGTAACCCCAAAGCCTAGGTTACACAGGCCATTTATCAGGACTGGGTTTTCCACCACTTTATCGCAGTGGTAGAGAAATATTGCTTGGTGAAGTATGTCCCATTCAACATTCTTTTGCTGCTCAACAAGGCTCTGGGCCACCCCCCATTCATGGGCGACTTTCATTCCAACATCAAAGTAGTACATCTGCTACCGAATACTTTCAAGAAATATTATTTACGTCACATTTTTTTGTCAGGCAGTAAAGGCAAGTGGCGAATCAGGAACAACCTTGTGACAACTTTGGAAGGACTATAACATCTACAAGTCCATAAAAAACATTGACTTTGCTTGGTGTGAGGTTATGGCCATCACCATGAATGGGGTTTGGAAGAAACTTTGCCTGTGGTTTGTTCATGATTTTCATGGATTTGAGGTGGATGAGGAGTCCAAAGAGGTCTTCAGCAACTTAGTGACCCTCAGTGAGAAGCTGGAGCTAGATCTGCAAGAAGACGACTTCATTGAATTCCTTGCTGTGCAACACGAGGAGCTTACTAATGAAGACTTGATGGAACAGGAGGCCCAGAGAAAGGATGAAGAGAGACAAGAAGAAGTACTTAAAGAACCGAAGAGATTCATGATGCAGGAAATGGCAAGGGGATGTTCTTTATCTGAGGAGGCACTGTTAGGTTTTGAGGCACAGGACTCGAACGTTGAATGGTACATGAAGACTGCGGCAGCTGTTCAGAATGCAATCCAGTGCTACAGTGTCATCTATGATGAGAAAAAAAGAGCTACTACCCAGACATCACTGGATCATTTTTTCAAGAGGGTAGATAGAATTGAACCTATCAAGGAGCCAGAACCTGTGCCATCAACGTCAGGCGTGAGTGAAATTGCAGCTTGCCTTCCATCTCCTATTGCTGATGATCCTTCAGCTCTACCAGTTCCCACCTCCTCTCCCTCCTCCAGTCAATAACTCTTCTTGCCTGTTCACTGGACGCCAGCCCCTGTATGCCAGCTGTTGTACTGTATTGCTGTGCTTTTCAAGGTACTATACTGTAAGATTAAATATATTTTCTTTATTTTTTGTGTTTTTATTTATTTATTTATTTATTTATTTTGCGGTATACGGGCCTCTCACTGTTGTGCCCTCTCCCGTTGTGGAGCACAGGCTCCGGACGCGCAGGCTCAGTGGCCATGGCTCACTGGCCTAGCCGCTCCGTGGCATGTGGGATCTTCCCGGACCCGGGCACGAACCCGTGTCCCCTGCATCAGTAGGCAGACTCTCAACCTCTGTGCCACCAGGGAAGCCCTGTGCTTGTTTTTAATGTATTATTTGTGTGAAAAGTATCATAAACCTATTACAGTACAGTACTATATATATAGCCAATTGTGTTAGTTGGGTACCTAGGCTAACTTTGTTGGACTTACAAAGAAATTGGACTTATGAACACCCTCTCGGAATGGAACTCGTTTGAATGTAGCAGACTTACTGTATGTAAGAAAGAACTTGTTGGTTTATTTTCTTGTTCAGATCTTTTCTATCCTTGCTAATTTTTTGTCTGGTAGTTTATCAGTTGCCAAAGACATATTTAAGTCCCCAACTATAATTGTGTATTTATTTATTTCTCTTTTCTCTTAAGCACTATCAATTTTTGTTTCATGTGTTTGAAATTTTGTTGTCTGTGCACAAATTTGGGATTATTTTGTCCTCCTGGTGAATTGATCCTTTTGTCACTGTGTAATGTCCCTCTTTGTCTATAGTAATTTTCTTGTCTCTGAAGTCTACTTCACTGGATATTAATATAGCCACTCCCACTTTTTAGAAATTAATATACTATCATGGTATATTTTTACTATCCTCTTATTTTTTTTTAACATACTTATGCCTTTGAATTTGAAGTGAGTTGCTTGTAAGCAGCATATATTTGGGTTATTATTTTTATCCACTCTCTGACTTTATTTGATATATTTAAGTCATTTACGTTTAAGGTGTGTTAGGGCTTAAGTGTGCCATTTTCTTTTATTTTGTTTTCTATTTTTTTCCTCTGTTTCTCCATTCTTGCCTGTCTATGGGTCACTTGAAGATTTTAAAAGATTTAATCTTGATTTAGTTATAGTGTGTTTTTTTAAAAAATTGAAGTAAAGTTGATTTACAGTGTTGTGTTAGTTTCAGGTGTACAGCAGAGTGATTCAGTTATACGTATACATATATCTATCTTTTTTTCAGATTCTTTTCCCTTATAGGTCATTACAAAACACTGAGTATAGTTCTATGTGCTATACAGTAGGTTCTTGTTGGTTATCTATTTATAGTGCTTTTGAGTTATCATTTTGTATAGTTTTCTTAGTTGTTACAGTGGATATCACAATATCAATATGTGATTTATCATAGTCTACTAATATCAACATTTTACCATTTTGAGTAATGTGTGGAAACTTTACTTATATTTCAGTCCTCCCTTTTGAAAAATATCCTCAGCTTTAAATATTTTCTTGGATAGCAGATGATGTTATAGTATTTGCTTCAATCCTCACATGTGATTTAGAAAACTCAGGAGGAGGAGGATAGTCTATTGTATTTATCCATATTTCTACTCTTTCCATTATTCTTTTTTCCTTCTCAATCTTTCATGATATCTCCTTTTATTCTTTTCCTTTCTATTTGAAGAACTTCATTTAATCATTCTTTATGGGTAGGTCTGCTAGTGATAAATTCTTTTAGTTTTTCCTTTGTCTGAGGATTTTTTGTTTGCTTGTTTCCCTTCATTCCCAAAGGGTAGTTTTGCTGGATACAGAATTCTCATTTGAGAATTCTTTTCTTTCAGCTGCTTCCTTCTGGACTCCATGGTTTTAGGTGAGAAATCTGGGCATTTGATTTGGTATTCTCCTTAGGTAATGTGCTGTTTTTCTCTTCTGCTTTTAAGATTTTCCTTTGTCTTTAGTTTTCAGAAATTTAATTACAATGTGTCTTAGCATGAATCTTTTTTGAGGGGGAGCGTTTATCTTATTTGAAGTTTACTCACTTTTTTGAATCTGTGGGTTTATATATTTTACCAAATCTGGGAAATTTTCAGCCATATTTCTTTGAATACTCTTTCAGCCCTACTCTCTTTCTCCTCTTCCAGTTATACAAATCTTGCATCTTTTGCTTTTGTCCACACATAGTTGAATCTCTGTTCATTTTTTTCAATCTATTCTCTGCCTGTTGTTCAGATTGGGCAAATTCTCTTGGTCTGTCCTTGAGTTTATTGATTTTATTCTCTGTCATTTCCATTCAATATTGAGCCTATCCAGCAACTTTTAAAATTCCATTATTAACTTTTTCATTTCTATAATTTCCATTTAGTTCTTTTTAATAAGTTATATTTCTTTACTGAGATTTATTTCTAATGGATGTCTTTGGATTATTATATCCAAAACATTTTAGCAGGCAGTTACCTTGTTTAGGCTTGGCATGTAGGCTCTGGCCAACTTTTGTGGGCCACAGTTTCAATGTCAGTCTGATTTTCAGAGCCTATATGGTGTTATTTTGCTCTGCTTGATTTATCTCCTCCCCTAGGGGCTCCCATTGGTCTCCACTGGTGCTCTTTGAATGAGAAGAAGCTTCCCCAGGCTGGACCATCTGGTAAATCTTGCTGGGAGAGGATCTTCCCCAGAGACAAAGAACACTTCCCAGGATGGGTGCTGTGTGGCAGGTTGCCCCCTGCCTGTGGGGGATGGAAAATGTGTCCTGGGCCATGTGATTGTTGTGGCAGGGTCCCTTTTGCCAGAGGTCCTCTGGCTTCATGGTATCTCTGAGTGAGGAAGGGGACCCTCAGGCGCCATGTGGAAGGAGATTACTTGTTGGTCTGGTACGGCTGTTATGGTGTGATCCCCCTCTCCAGCGCTTCTGGCTGCATGGTGTCTCTGGGTGAGGGCAGAAGTCTCAGGCCTGGTGCTTCAGTTAATTTTTCATCTTTTTCTATAGCTTGCCCCTATGTACTGTGTGTATGAGAAGTGGCTGGCCCATGCTACTGAGTGAAGGCTCTGGTTACCCAGGCACAGTTCTGCTTCTCTGGAGGAGGTAGTCAAGAACATTGCCTCTCCTGCAGGCTAGTATCTATCCAGAGTGATGCTTGACATATTGGCCATGGGAAGGAAGTGGTTAAGGGTGACCCGCTTGACCTCTCTTTTTTTTTTTTTGCGGTACGCGGGCCTCTCACTGTTGTGGCCTCTCCCGTTGCGGAGCACAGGCTCCGGACGCGCAGGCTCAGCGGCCATGGCTCACGGGCCCAGCCGCTCCGCGGCATGTGGGATCCTCCCGGACCGGGGCACGAACCCGTGTCCCTGCCATCGGCAGGCGGACTCTCAACCACTGCGCCACCAGGGAAGCCCCGCTTGACCTCTCTTAATGCAGTTCTCAACCAATGCTCTGTAGGTGCTCCAGGGGTGCCCACCACCCCACCCCTGACCCAGTCCCAAGCTTGACACATCCCTGTCACCCTTGCACCATTTGCTGTGGTTCTTTTCTAAGCATATATTTTCCTTATCAGATCCTATCCTTTTTTTACATTTCAGGGAATTCTCATGCCTTCTGATCTACCAAGAATATCCCTTCCTGTATCCAGTGCAGTTTGAAGGATGGAATATATATATATATATATATATATATATATATATATATATACATATCCTAAGTATTTTGAGAATAGAAGTTTAGCTCATCAACTTCAGCCAATCTCTTTGTGGTCTATGTTTTTAAAATTTTCTAAAATAAACGTGTATTACTTTTATAATTAGTAAAACTATGATTAAAACTTTTTTCCCCACAACTGTGTTTTGGACATTGTGCTGGGGTAAGTGCTCAGAGAGGCCTCCATTCGGGGAGATTACAGGGAAGTAAAAATGTGTGTTTTCTGGAGAAAGGTTTCTGGGAAGTGGAAAGCCTATCTATCCACCCTTCTGGGTGTGCTCAGCCGGGACCCCCAGCTGCAGATCTGTGTTTAGTTGCCACAAGGATGCTTTCAACTGTGGAAGGTTGCTCCAAGTTCTTGTAGGAGGGGCTGATCCTTCCCTTTCTTCAAATTGCCAATGTGTGCAAAATGCTAACACCAAACATTCAAGTGACATATAGATCAGAACAGAATCCTAGCTTGATGACATAAATTAAAGTAATTATATTCATTAGCATGATAAAAAATATGCAAACAAATGTTTATTAAATGCAACCATATATCAACTCCAAAGGCTTTGGCGTTGTTTATGTCCTTGTGCCTACAGCATTTTGTCAAAGGTGGCCTGTCAGGCTGAACTTAATTGACACTAATAGCAGTGGAGAGAGGAGGAGCCAGCCCAGAATATCACTTGGGCCTGCAGACACTGGAGGTTTGGGGATTTGCTATCAGGCCTCCCTGAGAAAGTCCCAGGACACAGGAAGTACAGGTCGCCTTGATGAATGTGCCCACAAAAGGTCTGGAGGCCTTTTCTTCAACTGAGACAGGCTGGGACCTGGGACCCTGTGCTGCAGTGCTGCAGTGCTTGCACCTGGACAAACATCTCCTTGAGCAACAAAATACAAAGAAACTATAAGGGACTAAAAATAACTGCGTGCATGTTGGGGAAAATTCTGGACAACAAGATACAAAAAGAACAAAAAACCCCAACTGTCACTTCTGAAGAGCCAGCAGTAAAAACAGGGTGGGAGCAAAAGCAGGGTGCTGAGCATGCCCCCTGCACTCAACACCACCAAAGGGGTGGGCAAAACACCTATGCCACCCCTCTGGCCCGACCCCTGGACACATCCCTACCCTCACTCCATATAAGGTACCAGCTCGCCCCACCTTGGGGAGCAAGTGAACAAGGGAACTTGTTACTTGTTTTCGCTCCCCCCTGCTGAAGCAGGGGCCCCAAGAAAGCCTTGCCCGAATTTCTTGTCTGGCCTCTAATCAATTTCTATTGGTTGGGGAAGGCCAGGAACCCTGGTCAGTATCACAATCAGTGCCTGATACAATACCTGCCCCTGCAAGGGAAACTTTTTTCTGCTGTGTTGTATGTATCTTTCCAGCTGTTGGAGACTCTGGCAAGCACAAGTACTTGCCTGTTCTGGAGTCTCCGGAGATGGGAAGCAGGCTCCTAATAGGGAGGCTGCTGTACATTTGTGTTGGGTTCTTGCTGGGGAACCTGGCAGGCTGCTCTGATGAGGCATCTTATTTTTTGCCAGAAAGCATGGGAATCATACCCACAAGCACAGTCACAGAAAGAGCCAAAGTTCCTTAGCTGTGATGCTCAGGCACATGGGGACCGTTGTTTTGGCCTTGAGGGCTGATGTATCACAGGTGTGCTAATGGGTGAGGCCCCTGCCTGTTGTGTAGAGGGCCAGCAATTATTACCGTTGTTTACTATACCCGGAGTGGTTGTTTAGAAGGATCTGGGTACAACTGAATAATCTGTTTTCCTGTCCAGCATATGTTGCGTGTAATACCAGGTGGAGAGTGAAAAATGTCAGGCGTGGTCGAGAAGGAGGAAGAGTGGAAGAGCTGGGCCAGGGCTTTATTATTTTTTTATTTTTAAAATTTATTTATTTATTTATAATTTTAACGTCTTTATTGGAGTATAATTGCTTTGCAATGGTGTGTTAGTTTCTGCTTTATAACAAAGTGAATCAGCTATACATATACATATAGCCCCATATCTCTTCCCTCTTGCGTCTCCCTCCCACCCTCCCTGTCCCACCCCTCTAGGTGGTCACAGAGCACCGAGCTGATCTCCCTGTGCTATGCGTGGGCCAGGGCTTTAGATTGGAGCCCACAGTCGTCCGCCCTCACGCTGTTTTTTCGTTTGTTTGGCTTTTTTTTTTTTTTTTTTTTTTTTTTCCA
>NW_006798798.1:3013265-3022764 GCF_000442215.2 Lipotes vexillifer | reverse complement strand
TTTTTTTTTTTTTTTTTTTTTTACCTCCACCTTATTCTTTGAGTTCTAGGCAAACCATGGCCCCAGTCAGGAGGATTTGGCGTGGCTCTGGTTGTTGACAGGCTGGGCTGTCATTCAGTCTCATCCGGTCTTTGTGATCCCAGTTTACCTCCTGGACGAAAGGGAGCCCTTCTTGTCCCTGAGTGCCAGCCGGCTTCAGAGATTGGCTTGGCAGCAATGCTGACTTCACAGTGGTCGCCAATGCTTGTCCACCTGCCTTTCAAAGGAAATAAGATGCTAAGAGAGTAAGGTTTCTTCTCCCAGGATACACACGGGTCCCTTCCTTTCGTGAAGGAAGCAGAAAGTGGAGAGGCTGGAGTTTTTGTGGTCAGCGCCAGTACTGAGGGGAGCCAGGAAGAGATGATCTGGAGACTCCATGGCTGCTGCATGGGTAGTGGGGAGAGCCCGGGGCACCTCAGGACCAGCCCCTGCAAACCCTCACCTCTCCTTCTGGGAAAAAGGGAGGCTGCGTAATTTATTTCTGTGGGGTGGTTTATGCTGGGAGGGAGAGAACAGATGTTAAGAAAACAAAGGAAGACACGCCACTTTTGTGTCTGAGCCAATGGTGATCAATTCTGTATACTTTACTACCTTGTCCATGTTTTGGGGATGGATATTTCAAGCCATTTCAATCAAAAATGGTGCCACTCTAGGCTCTAAACAAAGGCCTAGATTTATTTTTTTTCTGGCAGCACAATCCTCAAAGATTACACTTGCTGCAACATTTTTAGCCACGTCAACATTCCTTAGGAAATACAAATATGGGCATTATTTCATGGAGATGGCACTGGGTAATATAATAAAATGGATTTATTTCATCTTAATTTATTTAAAATGTGCATAGACAGAACTGGGATAAAATCCATGAGATGAAATATCTCGTTTGCATGAATATATTGAAAAATTCAGCTACCTTCTAAGCCAAAAAAAGAGGCAAATTTTTTTTCATCCTCAGAATAATAAGAAGAATAGGTGCTCTTTTTAAAACAAGAAAATATAACCTTGACAGAGGGAAGTGATTCATGTCCCACGGTCCCTGTGAAGGTGTGAGGGATGAGAGGAGACGGCAGACAGTGCTCTGGGTTGAGGAATTGGGAGAGAGATGGGATTGTGGTTTTTCATGAAGGGGCTGGACTGGGTTGAGACCAGGAGTGCAGGGTGGGCAGCGGGCTTTTCCTGATATGTTGGTTGTCAGAGATGCAGCGACAGCCCAGCTGTTCCCACCTCTGGCCCAAGTCTCCAAAGCGCCTAATGGCGGAGAATGTTGCAGGGCCTGAGGCTGGCGGGTGTCCATCCTGGCGGGGCTGCAGCACAACCTGCTCCTCACCATGCACCACCCAGGGCTTCTGTGTCCAGGATGCACTGTGGATACCGCACTTGTCGATGAGGTTAAAAGTCCAAGGGCCTGGGGTGCAGTCTGGGCCCCAGCGTAGCAGCTATGTGAACGGGAAAGCATTTATACCTTCTGGCCTTTACCTGAGGCAGTAAAATGTAGAGGCTGAGTCAGATGGCTTGGGTTCAAATGTGAACTCTACCACCTATGAGCTGTGTGACCTTGGGCAAGTTTCTTAACCTCTCTGGGCTCCAGTGTCCTCATTTGTAAATGAACTTGATAGTAGAACCTACCACAAATGATGCCATGAGGTTTATGTGTGAGATGATCATACATAGACTATGTCTGACTTATAATTAGCATCCAATGAATGTTAGTTATAAAGCTTTCTTATCAATAGTATGAAATTAATCTTTTAATCTCAAAGGGTAGATTAGTAACTACTATTATTATTTGATATTGATCATATTGTTGCTTAATGTTAATAACTGTTTTGAATTTATTTCTTCCGTGTCTATGAATTTTTAAAAAATTAATTAATTAATTTTTGGCGGCGTTGGTTGGGTCTTTGTTGCCGTGTGCGCGCTTTTCTCTAGTTGCGGCAAGCGGGGGCTACTCTTTGTTGCTGTGCGTGGGCTTTTCATTGCAGTGGCTTCTCTTTGTTGTGGAGCACAGGCTCTAGGCGCAAGAGCTTCAGTAGTTGTGGCACACGGGCTCAGTAGTTGTGGCTCGCAGGCTTAGTTGCTCCCTGGCATGTGGGATCTTCCCAGACCAGGGCTTGAACCCATGTCCCTTGCATTGGCAGGTGGATTCTTAACCACTGAGCCACCAAGGAAGTCCCTCTATGAACTTCTTGAGGGAGGAGATGACAGATACTTGCTGAAGGTGTTGGTTAACGCCTAGGGGGTGCATTCTTTTAGGGTTTCAGCACCTGGGCAGCTTCAGTGGGGCTGAGGGGAGGCCTGAGGACCACTTCTTCCATTGGCTGAGACAGGCCAGTGGCTGATGGCTGGTTATTCCTGGGAATCCTGAGCCTGGGCTTGCTGCCTTTACCCTCCACCCCCGAGCATTTACTAGTGCACGGACTGAACCGCCGAGGGGGGTGGATGGCTACCTTCTGGCAGATTACATGGTGAATCACAAGTCTCAAATCTTCTCTTCTAAGATTTTTCCACTCCTGTTTTTCTTATTTTCTACGCTAGGCTGAGAGGAAATCCAGCAGCAACACCCTCAGCTTTTAAAAATTAAGATCATAGATAGTGGGCCGTCTTTGGACCCACATGTGAGCCAAGGCATTTGGTAAAGAAAAATCAATGAAGGGATTCGCACCGTTTAGTGTTGGTTGAGGGATGGTTGCAGGATGGGATGATTTGGTTTCTCAAAGAGTCCACAGCCTGGGGGGTCAGAGAGCCTGTGGCCTGAGGCTCTCCCTGGCACCCACCTCCTCCTTCTGCTCGTGGGCAAAACTCGCCATGCCCGGGAGCTGCTGCACATCCTGTCTGCTAGGATAGTGTCAGCACAGGTACCCAAGCCACCCAGGGTGGGCATGCACACTGCTGGCACAGGGACCCTCCAACTGCAAACCATTCAGGGTCAGGGGTGAAGCCAGTGGGTTTCCTGGAGAGCATCCCTTCCCCATCACCCACTGTTTAATGCTGCTCAGGCGGATGCAGCAGCTGATCTTGGAGACCCTCACAGGTGAGCCTGAGGCCAGGACACAGAGATAAACTGGGCATCTCAGCCAGGCCCGCATTGCCCTCTAAAACCGTCCAGGTCAATTCTATCAGTCTGGATCCTTGAGTCCCTGGGTACTGCCTGCCAGCGAGCGGGCTCCTTCTGGTCTAAGAGGAAAAGTTTGAGGCCTAGTCTAGGCTGCTAAGGAACCACAGAGAAAGCTACCACCATCCTCACTCTCCCCCAAGCACTGAAGCAAATCCAGGTGGGATTAAACAGGCTGTCCCCCTGATAGGAAGCTGGGGTCACTCTTCCCTGGGCAGTAGCCCCTGTTAGGCTTGCAGAGTCATCTCGAGCACACATATGGGGAAACCCAGGCCTACAGAGGGCACAGCTTTGCCCAAGACCCCACAGCTAGTGAGAGGCAGAGCTCCAGTCTGCTGCGGGGGCGGGGAGGGGACCAGCCACACCAAGAACAGAGACTAGGCTTTTTTTTTTTTTTCATGGAAAAGTTTCCTACAGTTTTAAGAATTATCATGCCATTCCAATATACAGTAGGTACAGACAAACACTGTTTGATTCTACTTACACCAGGTACCTAGAACAGTCAAATTCGTAGAGTCAGAAAGTACATTGGCAGATGCCAGGGGCAGAACGGTGGACGGGGTGGGGAGGGGAAATGGGGAGTTAGTGTTTAATGCGGACAGAGTTTCAGTTTAGGAAGGTAAAGAATTCAGGAACCGCTGAGGGGGGTGGATGGCTACCTTCTGGCAGATTACATGGTGAATCACAAGTCTCAAATCTTCTCTTCTAAGATTTTTCCACTCCTGTTTTTCTTATTTTCTACGCTAGGCTGAGAGGAAATCCAGCAGCAACACCCTCAGCTTTTAAAAATTAAGATCATAGATAGTGGGCCGTCTTTGGACCCACATGTGAGCCAAGGCATTTGGTAAAGAAAAATCAATGAAGGGATTCGCACCGTTTAGTGTTGGTTGAGGGATGGTTGCAGGATGGGATGATTTGGTTTCTCAAAGAGTCCACAGCCTGGGGGGTCAGAGAGCCTGTGGCCTGAGGCTCTCCCTGGCACCCACCTCCTCCTTCTGCTCGTGGGCAAAACTCGCCATGCCCGGGAGCTGCTGCACATCCTGTCTGCTAGGATAGTGTCAGCACAGGTACCCAAGCCACCCAGGGTGGGCATGCACACTGCTGGCACAGGGACCCTCCAACTGCAAACCATTCAGGGTCAGGGGTGAAGCCAGTGGGTTTCCTGGAGAGCATCCCTTCCCCATCACCCACTGTTTAATGCTGCTCAGGCGGATGCAGCAGCTGATCTTGGAGACCCTCACAGGTGAGCCTGAGGCCAGGACACAGAGATAAACTGGGCATCTCAGCCAGGCCCGCATTGCCCTCTAAAACCGTCCAGGTCAATTCTATCAGTCTGGATCCTTGAGTCCCTGGGTACTGCCTGCCAGCGAGCGGGCTCCTTCTGGTCTAAGAGGAAAAGTTTGAGGCCTAGTCTAGGCTGCTAAGGAACCACAGAGAAAGCTACCACCATCCTCACTCTCCCCCAAGCACTGAAGCAAATCCAGGTGGGATTAAACAGGCTGTCCCCCTGATAGGAAGCTGGGGTCACTCTTCCCTGGGCAGTAGCCCCTGTTAGGCTTGCAGAGTCATCTCGAGCACACATATGGGGAAACCCAGGCCTACAGAGGGCACAGCTTTGCCCAAGACCCCACAGCTAGTGAGAGGCAGAGCTCCAGTCTGCTGCGGGGGCGGGGAGGGGACCAGCCACACCAAGAACAGAGACTAGGCTTTTTTTTTTTTATCATGGAAAAGTTTCCTACAGTTTTAAGAATTATCATGCCATTCCAATATACAGTAGGTACAGACAAACACTGTTTGATTCTACTTACACCAGGTACCTAGAACAGTCAAATTCGTAGAGTCAGAAAGTACATTGGCAGATGCCAGGGGCAGAACGGTGGACGGGGTGGGGAGGGGAAATGGGGAGTTAGTGTTTAATGCGGACAGAGTTTCAGTTTAGGAAGGTAAAGAATTCAGGAGATGGGTGATGATGAGTTGCACAGCAATGTGAATGTACTTAGTGCTGCTGAAGTGTACAGTTAAATATCGTTAAAATAGTAGGCTTTATATTATGTGATTTTTACCACAATAAAAAAAAAAGAAAAAAAAAGAATTACCATGCCAAATAAAGTTTGATCTTAGGTCATTCTGTTTTCCCTGGCTCAGGACTTGTGCTTTAAGGAGGGGAATCCACTCTTGCTAGAGTCGAGAATCAACTCTGTGCCCCCTCCCCTGCAAGCAGACTCAGAAATCCCTTTATTTGTCTGGCTGCCCCACCTCCAACCCCCCACACCGCCTCTGCCTCAGCTGTCTCAGGACAGAGGTCACAGTCAAGAGGCAGAGAAAATTAAAAAAGCTTGAACGTGGATCTTGGCCCTTCTTAGGGCCCAGGTAATTTGGAAAAGGTCTAGGGGTGCTTCTGACAGTGAGTGATGTTAATTTTTGGCTGGGGAAACTGTAGCCTCCAGGCAGGTGTACCTCACTGTGGACCGTTTGGTGCTGTCTGGCCCACTTGGGTGGGAGTCCAGGCCCTTCTGCTTGCCCAGGAGCACGAGGCTCCAGCTCACTTCCCAGGGGTGGGTCTTGATGGCTGGGCTTTGTAGCAAAGGCATGGCCAGCGGGGAGGGGCTGACAGTGGGAGGGGGCTGGAGCAAATCGTGGGCCTTCAGGATCAATGTTGGCTGGGAAGGGACCCCAGGAAGGACACCTGAGCCACCTGATGATGCCAGGGAAGATCCCCATGATGGAGGCTCCATTGCAGGTGGACCTGACCCTGGCTGACCCAACACATCCCTTTCCTTATTGTTTCCCAGGTGTGGTGTCACCTACAGGGCTCCAAGCAGGTGACTGGTTGTCTGGTTCTGTCCATCAAGTGAACTTGACTAATACAACGAGGCTCTGATCACCTGTGTCAGTGTCCCAGGCAAACCTTCCATTAATGTCTGTGATGATGCTTTCCTATCGTGGTGAGACCTGACGGGGTCTGGAGGCCAGGTGAGGCGGCCAATGTGCGGGTGATCTATGGAACAGCAGGCCCAGCCAGCTCACAGTGCCCGGGGTTCTGGGTGGGAATTCCATGCAGGGGCAACCGGGTTGCTGGGGGTTGGTCACTGCTAATGGCAAGCCTGCTGCTTTGACCTCAGGGTGGGGTGAGGAGGTGGGGTGCTCTCTGAATATCAGAAACCACAGCATTTTCTGTTCTAATCAGAGCAGTCTTGTGTGCACTGAGCCAGAGTATAGACTGGGTGACCACATAATTTATTGTCCAAACCAGGGCACTTTTGAGAGTAAAGGGAGATGTGACAAAATTTTGAGAGTGGAAGGGGGGTGTATTGATTATTAAATGGAGACCGTTCCTATCAAACTGGGACAAAATGTTGCCTTGGGAATAGATGATTTTGACATAGCTCAATCTTTAATTTGATCGCTACTGCTGCCTAGATCTTGGGAATTTTTAGATTCTGGTGCCTGCATGAGCATGGAGGGCCTTGAAAGATATGTGGGTCTGCAGGGTATTCAAATGGTCTCTGTCTGGACTGGCCGATGGCTTGTTCTGGGATCCAGCTGGGGATCCCGTCATGTTGGCTGTGTCCACCTGGGTGGAAAGTGAGCTGGGTATGAATGCTGGGTTATCCTGATTTGCTTCCCTTTGACTTGCTACCTCCAGGGTGGGGCCTCTGTGCCAACCCTGCAGCCCATGTGGTGTGGGGTTAGGCTCCCCTAGGTTTTTATCCTAGCTCTGCGGCTTGGTAACTGTGACACGGATCAAGTTACTTAATTTACCTGAGCCTCAGTTTTCCCAGCCATTAAAATGGGAATACTAATGGATGTGGGCGATTAGTGTGGTAACTGTGACACGTGCATGTGTTTGGCACATGATACTCATTTACGGTGTAGGGTAGTGTCTCAAAGAAAATATAAACTGAGTATTTATTTTACTTTATATTTAATTTTAAAATGTTGGGTAGTTAAAAATATGCATGGTGCATTGCACATGTAGTAACACATATAGAATTAACCAAAGATGTGAATAAATTATTCATGTATTGGAGTGCATGGCCAGATTTTTTACTGACACGTCTGCGTGATCAGTAAATTTTGGGTTCCTCCTTCATGATTAGGACAAGACCCCCCATTCTGATAAAAGTACCCAAAGTAACAAAAGCTGAGACACTCATGAAACTTGAGAAAGCTATTTTATTTTGTTCATTCATTCATTCACTCAGTAGATATTTATTGAGCACCTACCATGTCCCAAGGACTTGGGATACACCAGTGACTGAAATAATAAATTATACAGTATATTGGAAGGTGTATGTGCTATTTAAAAGAAGCAGGGTGAGGGGGCCTGGCAGCTGGGGTGGGGTGGTGTGCAATTTAAAACTGGGTGATCAGCCTGGGCCTTGTTGAAAGGAATGACATTTAGGCAAAGATCTGAAGCAGGTGAAGGGCTGATGTCCATCTCACCTCAGAGCTGTCTTGCTCCACTTTGCAGATTCAGATGTACCTTTCCCCCTGAAATCTCTGGGATTTCTGTAAGTAAGAGCAGACTTTCACCAGCATGTCAATACTGCTAGACTCCCGACATGTGCTAGCAGCAAGAAACAGGATTTAACTCATTAGCATGGGATCTTTTTTCTAGTTAAACAACAACAACAACAAAACCCTGTGATCTGGTTTTCTTTTCTTTTTTTTTTTCCTCCCTCTTTCCAGACATATTTTAAAGTGCTAGTCGGGGCTCTGTCTTTACAGTGAAACAACTAATGGGATCCGTTGGGGTCCTCCAAATTGAGGTTTGAAGGTGCCAAAACAATATAATTAGGAAAGAGAAGGTTGTTTGTTGAGCTTGGCATTCAAGCCATGGGAGAAGAATTTTAAGGAAGAACTCAGCCAGGTTATCATGGGCACGACAGTGAGTTCCTGTCCCATTACAGAGTGTGTATCACTGGAGAGCAGTACTGCTTTTCCCGGACTCAGATCCGCTTCCTCTGCACTACAATGCTATAGACAGACCCTGATAGGTCCTGCTCTTAGGCTTCTGTTTCTGTGTTGTTTCTGTTTTTGGCTTTGTTTGGTTTGGGTTGAGTTTTTGGCTCCATATGGACAATCTCCTTCAGGGTAATTCACGGATCTGTTTTTCTCAGCGTTGGATTTGGACGGGGAGCAGAGCCTTGAGCGGTGCTGATGGATGCTGGGTTCCATGTTTGGAAGCCGGCGGCGTGCAGAATTGGCGTCCACCCTCATGAGGTGGCTTGTTGGCAGAGAGAGGAGAGGGTTGAATTGAGTTTATGCGAGCATTTTTGAGGAGTTCTGGTTTTCCTCCCATACATCTGTTCCAGAGGCGGCGAACGTCTGGTGGTGTGGCCCTTAGGGAAGGGCTTTGAACATGACAGCTGTAATGGCCATGCCGACTGTTGGAAGAAACGGAGGCTCTGCGCAAGTTTACTCTGGACAGTGAAGAGCTTAGGCTTCATCTAGAAAGCTCACGTTTATGTTCTCATTCTAGCCCTTCTGAGTTCTTTTGCCTGTGAAATGGGCTTTTAAAACCTGCTGCTTTCTGAGGTTCCTGTGGAAATCAAATAGGATGGAGGCTTTATAAAATGCAAGTTGTTATTATTCATCTGTTTCTCTAGCGGCCATGTTTGCCTCTACGCCTCACTTACCATCTGAGGTCTTGTCCATCCCCCTCAAACTGCCTGGGCTGCCTGGAGGTGCCCTAGGACCTTGCTTCCTCTTTCATCAAGAAGATAGAAGCAGTTGGTCAGAAATGCCCTCAGCGTTTCACCTCCAGCGCTCTACAGATCTACCTGCTTAGGTTAGCCCCTCCTTTTCCTCTGTCCTCTTCCCCTTCTTTGCAAACTTCTCAAGGACTGTGCTTGTTCACATTCATGCAGCCCCTCTTCCCTGCATTTATCTCCCCTTCTTGACTGAGTGGTCCAGGTTGGTTTCTCAATAGGCTGTAATAGCTCCTATACATATATATTTATATATACATATATATGTATATTTTTTGGCCAAGCTACCCAGCTTGTGGTATCTTCGTTCCCTGACCAGAGATTGAACCCAGGCCCTGGCAGTGAAAGCGCTGAGTTCTAACCACTGGACTGCCAGGGAATTCCCCGCTCCCATACTTTTGAGTGTCCTTCTTGCCCTCATATCTCCCCCAGTCCTTTCCTTATTTATTTATTTATTTATTCGGTACGCGGACCTCTCACTGCTGTGACCTCTCCTGTTGTGGAGCACAGGCTCCGGATGCGCAGGCTCAGCGGCCGTGGCTCATGGCCCTAGCCGCTCTGCGGCATGTGGGATCCTCCTGGACTGGGGCATGAACCCATGTCCCCTGCATCGGCAGGGGGGGGGGGCGGGCCC
>NW_006798798.1:3007596-3013218 GCF_000442215.2 Lipotes vexillifer | reverse complement strand
CCCGGACCGGGGCACGAACCCGCGTCCCCCGCACCGGCAGGCGGACTCCCAACCACTGCGCCACCACGGAAGCCCTCCTTATTTTTAAAATCTGCTTAAAAGGGGTAGGAGCTCATAAAAGCTCACATAGAATTGCCTACATGTACCTTTACTTCCATTTTCTTTTTTTTTTTTAACTCCTAGGGACTCACTTCTGTTCCTATCCCTCCCGGTGGCTGCCAAGTTGCCACACTTGGGTTTTTTTTTTTTCTCCTAGTTTCATCTCTCTCTGTCTCTGTCTCTGTCTCTCTCTGTGCATCAGTACAGTTGACCTCTCTTGTCCATTTTGTCCCACTGTATGGCACCCATATTCCCTCTCTTGCTAAGGTTCCTTTTCACCTCTGTATCTTCTGGCCTCCCGTGCTGGCGCATCTTCCTTTACCCAGCCACTAAACGTTGGACTTTTTCAGGAATTTAATACTGGATCCTCTTCTCTTCTATACTGTGGTCCCAGCTGATCTCATGTGTATCTTTGGTTTAAAATATTTTTTATGTATAAACTGATGTACATATTTTTATCTCTAGCTAAGATCTCCCATCTGAGTTCTGGACTCTCATCTCCAAATGTTTCCCTGGAAACGCTCTTCAGACTCATGGGCTTCTCAGGGTAACATGTCCAATACTTAACTCTTAATCTTTATCCCCAAACACTTTCCCCCAGCCTTCCCCACCTCAGAAAGCAGCACCTGTATCCACACATTGCTCAATCCCTAAACCTAGTTGCTGTTTTTTGTTTTGTTTTGTTTTTTAATTAATTTACTGAGGTGTAATTTCCAAAGCATAAAATTAACCGTTTTAAACAGTTTGGTGACACTCAGTGCATTTTCAGGGTTGTGCAGCCACCACTTCTATGCAGCACCGAGACATTCACATACAGCAAAACAAACCATTCCTCCCTATTCCCAGCCCTAGCAATTGCCAACCAGACTTTTGTCCCTATGGATTTACCTATTCTGGACATTTGATATAAATGGAAACACAATGTGTGATTTGTTTATGTCTGGCTTCTTTTACTGAGTATAATGTTTTGAGGTTCATCCATGTAGAGTGTATCAGTCCTTCAGTCTGTTTTATGGCTGAATAATATTCCTTTGGGTGTATATGTCACAATTTGTTTATCCATTCATCTGTTACCGATGGACATTTGAGTTGTTTTTCACCTTTTGCGTAATGTGAATAGTGCTATTATGACCACACGTGTCCATATGTTTATATGAGTACATGTTTTCAATTATTTTGGGTATATACCTAGGAGTGAAATTGCTGGCTCACAAGATAATTCTGTGTTTAAGTTTTCTGTACAGTGGCTGCACCATTTCATATTCCCAGCAGCAAAGTACAAGGGTTAAAATTTCTCCACATCCTCATCGATTGTTATTATTATTTTTTCAATTAAATTTCGAAAATTATAGCCATCTTTGTGGGTTTGAAGTCATCATGGGTTTTTTTTTTGGCGGTACGCGGGCCTCTCACTGTTGTGGCCTCTCACTGTTGAGGCTCCGGACGCGCAGGCTCAGCGGCCATGGCTCACGGGCCCAGCCGCTCCGCGGCATGTGGGATCTTCCTGGACCGGGGTACGAACCCGTGTCCCCTGCATCGGCAGGCGGACTCTCAACCACTGTGCCACCAGGGAAGCCCTCATTATTGTTTTGATTTGCATGTTCCTACTGGCCAGTAATATTGAGCATCTATCCACGTGCTTGTTGGTCATCTGCATATTTTCTTTGGAGAAATGTCTATTCAAGTCCTTTGTCCATTTTTTAATCTGGTTGTTTGTCTTTTCATTGTTGAGTTGTAAGTGTTCTTACAGACATATGATTTGCAAATCATGTTACGGAAACAATCACTGGTTGTTATTCTTGACCCCTGCACTTTCTCAGACTCACACTTGCCCAGCCTGCAGGATCTACCTTAGGCTATATCCTAATCCATCCACTGCTCTCCATCTTTACCCTCATCCCACTGGTCCCCCTCTCCCAACACATTTTATTTCTCCCCCGACTAATGCTGTAGTTTCTAATTTGTCTCTTCACCTCTGCTTTTTTCCCCTTCTAATCTATTCTCTACTCAACAGCCATAATAATTTCTTTTTATTTGACTTTATTTTTTTAGAGATGTTTTAGGGTTTACAACAAAATTGAGAGGGAGATACAGAGATTTCCCACATACTTCCTGTCCCCACATATGCATAGTCTCCAGTATCAACATCTCTCATCAGAATGGTATTTTTTTTTTTTTTTTAACTAAGGATGAACCTACAGTAACACATCATAATCACTTGAAGTTCATAGCTTACCTTAGGGTTCACTCTTGGTGTTGTACGTTCTGTGGACTTGAACAAATGTATCCATCATCATAATATCATACTGAGTATTGACTCTGAAAATCCTCTGTTGTCTGCCTATTCATCACCCCCCTCACCTGTGCAACCACTGATATTTTTATTGTCTCTATAGTTTTTTCTTTTCTGTTGTAATCACACAGTATGTAGCCATTTCAGATTGGAGCTTTTTCACTTAGTAATGCATTTAAGGTTCCTTCATGTCTTTTCGTGGCTTGATAGCTCATTTCTTTTTAGCACTGAATAATATTCCATTGTCTGAATGTAACACAGTTTATTTATTCTTTCACCTGCTGTAGGGCATCCTTATTCTCAAGTTTTGGCAATTACAAATAAAAATGCTATAAACATCAGCAGGTAGGTTTTTGTGTGGACATAAGTTTTCAAATCCTTTGGGTAAATATCAAGGGGTGCAATTGTTGTTTTGTACGGTAAGAGTATTTTTAGTTTTGTGAGAAACCTCCAAACTGTCTTCCAAAATGGCTGTACCATTTTGTAGGCCAGCAGTGAATGAGAGTTCCTGTTGTTCCACATCCTCACCAGCATTTGGTGTTGTCAGTGTTCTGGATTTTGGCCATTCTAATAGTTGTATAGCGGTATCCCATGTTTGTTTTAATTTGCATTTCCCTGATGACGTAGGATGTGGAACATCTTTTCATATGCTTATTTGTCATTTGTATATCTTCTTTGGTGTCGTGTCTGTTAAGATCTTTGGGCCATTTTAAAATCAGGTTGTTTTTTATTGTTGAGTTTTAAGAGTACTTAATATATTTTGCATAACAGTCCTTTATCAGATGTGTCTTTTGCAAATATTTTCTCCCACTCTGTGGCTTGTCTTCTCATTCTTTTGACTGCCTCTTGCACAGAGTAGAAATTTTTAATTTTAAATCAGTCCGCCTTAACAATTATTTCTTTCACGGATTGTGCCTTTGGTGTCGTATCTGAAAGGTCATTTTGCCATCACAAGGTCATCTGGGTTTTCTCCTCATAGTGATCTCTTTCAAATATCACTTTTTAAATAAATAAAGCAGTCCCACACCTGCTTTAAACCCTTTGGAGCCTTCCTGCTGCCTTCCTTCACACAACCCTGCGTTTTTCTCCAGCCACACACGCTATCATCTGTATCTTGGCCGTGATGCCCTTCCTTCAATTCCTCCAAAACAAGGCTTTTCCTGTCTTGGGGACTTGGAATGTCTTCTCCTCTGCCTGGGAGCTTTTTTCTCGCAAGTGCCTGGTGAGCCTCATCATCCTTCTTGTCTTTGCTTACCTATCACCTTCTCAGAGCCAGCTTTCCCCCCAGCCCCTTTGTAGGCCTCCTTACCTCAAAGTTTATCTCAGAACCTCAGTGTTTCTTTCACAGTTTTAAGAAACCTTCTGGGTGCTGACCACCTGCCAGGCACTCTCTGCGCACTGGGTTTTTAGTGGCTTACGAGACAGTTAAGTTTCCTGTCCTCACGTTGCTGGCAATCCAGCTCAAGAGACAGTAGTAAAAACACGTGAACAAAACTTTAGTAAGTTACATGAAGGAAGTAAACAGGGTAAACGTGTCATCTCATGGCAGGGAGGGAGAGCGGGTGAGTTTCCATAGGTGCGGGGTGGGCCCCTGAGGAGGTGATATCTGAGCTGAGAACGGAAGTGTGAACAGCCAGCTGAACAGAGGCCGGGAGAAGGGCCTCCCTCAGGGGGGAAGGCACAGAAAGCAGAGAGGTCCTGCGCTGTGTCCCAAAGGCAGCTGAGCCCTGGGGCTGGGGCCCAGTGAGGGTGATAGAGGATGAGGATGGAGAGGTGGGCAGGGCTAGCCTGCAGTCTGGAGTTGGTCCTATGTTTTCTTGGGGGCCTTGTCTGGTTTTGCATAGGATGCTCACCTACTTTCGCCACCTCTGTTGCACCCAGTTCCTAGGGAGTGCCTGCCCCAGAGCAGGTGCTGGATGAATATTTATGAACACAGAATAAATATTGTTGTTATCAATGAAATTAACTAGCACCCTACCCCCCTTCCTGTTTACCTTACCTGTGCCCTTACTGAGCCCTTTCTCTTCTGGCCATGCCAAAGGGAGACGTGGGCTCAGCCCTGGCTGAATTACTACAAAGTTGGATTTGGAGCAGTGTGCATTTCATCAAGGAGTCGTTTTGTTTCTCCACTTCTTCCAGGGAATTGCTGGCTCTACAGCAAACCTTCCCCCCTTTCGTTTTCATTAAGAACCCTCAGGGTCTTCTAGAAAAGCCCGGATATTATGTCTGAATCAGAACAGCCAAGGCCCTTCTTTGTTCAGGAAGGTGGGCACTTCCCCCGTTTTGTCAGTTGCTAGCGGCTGGGGGTGGGGTGAACTCTATACAGGGCGCATTTCTGTGCGCCTGAGGTGAGGGCTGTGTGGTTTCTACATGCAGGGGGATGTCTAGACAGCTCCATCTTTTCTGCATTTGATGTGGAATCTTTGTAGGGCATCCAGGAGAAGCTCGAATCCAAAACAGCTTCAGCAAAGGAGACCCTTGCCAGGGAAGTCTGTTTCGTAATGAGATCTTTATGTCGGCGGGATCTTTATTAACTCAGGGCCAACCGGGTCTTTTTTTTGCACATGAAATTAATTTACTGGCTGTAGTGCTCAGATGTCGTTTGGCTCCAGCTGCTACTTGTATGTGCTGGCTTCTTCTGGAAAAGCCTTATTATTTTTAAGAACCGGTGTCTCATGATCCGTCCACGGCGTTTGACTGAATTGATTCCCTTGGTTTCCTGGGGGTGAGGGGCGGTGCTGTGTCCACCTTGGAGCATGTGTCTGTGTGTGTCTGCGTGTACTTGTGTGCTGAGCAATGCCACGCAGGTGTAAACCTGAACTCGAGAATGCCTGGGAGGCTTGGTGTGGTGGACGGGTGGCACATGAGGGAAGACAGGATGCTTGGGAAAATACACCTCAGCTTTCTATGCAGTTAGAATCACCCAGGTCAAACAGCAGCTCGGCATACAGTTAACGGGCTGTGCTTGGAGCCAACTGCCTGGGTTTGAACCCCAGCTCTGCCACTTTCCCTGTGCACCTGTGCACACCTGTGTGTGGTGCTGTGCACATTACTTTATCTCTCTGCACCTTGAATTTTCTCACCTGCAAAATGGGAGGAGCAGAAGAGTCTCACAGAGTTGTGGGCAGATTAAATGAGTCAGTACCTATCCAACACTTGAAACAGAGCCTGGCACTGGGTAGGCACCCCATAAATCAGCTCATGTGGTCATTATGACCTCCTGGATACTT
>NW_006798798.1:2996188-3007565 GCF_000442215.2 Lipotes vexillifer | reverse complement strand
TCCGATGGGCTATTTACAGTCTTTTGTAAGAAAGCCTTTCTCCACCCTCTTTTACCATTTGATCTAACTGGGCTTGATTTGGGTATTTATTTATGTTCCATCTGGCTCCCAAACAAGTCACCACAAGGTCCTGGGGGCTGTGCTGTCCAGACTCTGGCTGAGTTCCCCCCTCCTGCGCCCCCACCCCATCTGACACCTCACCCCTACTTCCTGTTTTGGAATCGGCCTCGTCCAAGTGCACCCACTCCTGCCTGCCTTCCCTCCTCCACAGAAGCCCCCAGACTCCCGCTGGGTGTTCTCTCTGCTTCTGCTTTGTGCCCAGGTTATCCCCTGAAGGCAAAAGTGGCAGCATCTAAGTACTCCCAGACGCCCCGGCCACACAGGGGCTTCACCCAAGTGCTGGGTCTATGTCTGTTAAACCCAAAGGAAAGGGTCTCCTTGTAATGTTCATTGAATGGGGGGGAGGGCAATCGGTTTGGAAAAGAAGTTTCACTCCACCAGTTTCTTTAAATGCCCTTCTAGCAAATTTATTCACTTTTTAAACATCCCTATGCAGTAAATGAGCTTGGACAAAAGTGACCGTCATATAATTACCACGACCATGAGATACTGAACCATGGTGTTTGCTTTTCCTGAATGTCCTATTGATGGAATCGCACAGGATGTGGTCTTTTGTGTCTGACTTTCACTCAGCATTACACAGTTCAGATCCTCCTGTGTTCATGTGTGTCTCAAGAGTGTGTTCCTTTTTATTACTAAGTAGTGGTCCATTGTTTCAGTTTGTTTATCCATTCACTACTTGAAGGACTTTTGGGTTGTTTCCAAGTTTTTGGAGATTGTGACAAATTCAATCTAAACATTGGATTTAGGTTTTTGTGGGAACATCGTTCACTTCTTTTTTTTTGTTGTTTGTTTTTTTTGTGATACGTGGGCCTCTCACTGTTGTGGCCTCTCCCGTTGCGGAGCACAGACTCCGGACGCGCAGGCCCAGCGGCCATGGCTCACGGGCCCAGCCGCTCCGTGGCATGTGGGATCTTCTCGGACCGGGGCACGACCCCGTGTCCCCTGCATCGGCAGGCGGACTCTCAACCACGGCGCCACCAGGGAAGCCCCATCGTTCACTTCTTTAGGGTTATAATTTATAAGAAACTGCCAAGCTGTTTTCCAAAGTGGCTGTACCATTTTGAACGAACACTGTATGAGCATTCCATTCGCTCTGCATCCTTACCAGCCCTTAGTATGGTCACTTTTTTGTTGTTGTTGTTAGTATTTTAGCTAATCTACTAGGTGTTCAGAGGTACAAAATCAGTTGGTAATTAGACTGTAATTTGATGTCATCAGCCTGAAATGCAATCACCCAGTAAGACATAAAGCAGGTATCTCTGGATGTTATCAACCAAAGGGGGGAATAAAAGAGCATCTGCTAATAGGGATCTCACTGTGCTTTTAATTTGCATTTTCCCTAACGGCTAATGGTGGTGAGCACTTTTTCCGTGTGCTTATTTGCTATTTGTCTATCTTCTTTGGTTAAGTGTTTGCTAAAAGTTTTGCCCATGTTTTTATTGTGTTGTTTGTTTTCCTACTCTTAAGAATTTTTAATATAATCTGGATTGGAGTCCTTGGTTGGATATGCAAATTGGAAATATTTTTCTACCAGTCTGTTGTTTGTATTTTCATTCTCTTAACGGTGTCCCTTGCAGAGCAGAAGTTTTTAATTTTGATGAAGTCCAATTTATCATTCTTTTCTTTCATGGATTGTGCTTTTGGTGTCATCCCAGCAGTTTTTAATTTTATTTTAATTCTCTTCAGATTATGGGCAGTGTTCGGGTGTGGCTTTCAGGCAGCGCCTGTGCAGGGCGCGGGTTCCTGCTCTGCCCCACTTCCTGCTGTCTCTGTCCCTCTCGGTCATGTGGTCAGCAGCTAGAACTTCTATCGGGGGGAACACTGGTCCACACATGTCATCTCTCAGAAGCCCCAGTGGGAAGTGTCTTTAGAAGGAATTCACTGAGGCTATCTCTCTGTGCTCCCAGGGTGGACCTGGTCCCCTAGCAAGATTCCCATTTTCTATGGTGTCTTCATTCCAGAAGCTTCATGGCTTTTCATGGCCCTGGTCTTGGCTGGGGCCACTACAGCCCACCCTGTGGGTTTCTCTAACTCTGATATCAGAAAACAAGCTGAGATGCTGCCCCTTATCCTGCAAAAGGATTTGGGGCTTAATGCAAATGGATCAGGGAGTGGCATCCTTGACAGAGCTGCAAAATCCCAGGAAACTGACCCTGCACTCACCTCTGTATCGCCTGATGGAGAAGGTGGGCTCCAGGTGCTGTGGTCTCTACTCCCAGAAATGGGACTTTTAAGTGTCCAGTTCAGAGACCTTCTCATTTGTCCTCTGCCCTGAGTGTGCTCGGTTGCACTGGCTCCCCCAAAAGATATGGCACTTGGCCATAAGTGGGGTCTCTCCAGCTTTGCTGGAGTGGACCTAGAAGTCACGTGTGAAGTTCAAGCCTGGCGTTCGTGTATCAGTGCTCAGGAAGTCCGGCCTTAGCCAGAGCGCTCTGGAGCCCCGAGGCTGGGCTGGGCAGCATATCTCTCCCACCCAAGTGAAGTGGTCATTGCCACTGGCTTTGCTGCTACTGTGACAATCATGTTCAAATGTCAGCCGGTTCTTCCAAGATTCAACATGCGTCAGAACTCTGCCGCTAACATTGATGACTTGCCTGAAGTGGCTGATGCCAGAATCTGGAATTTGGCTACAGTGTTGCATACACAAAGAAGCCTCTTCCTTTGAGGGGTCTGACCCCCCTGGGACTCTCTCACATGATTCTTGGGGAGAGGGGTTTGCTTCAGACCTTGGAGCATCCTTACCTCACGTTGAGGCATTTTCCCCTGTCCAAGTCTCCCAAACAATACAGCGACTTGTAGTGGTTGGTGACCTTCTGCTGCCTTAATTCCCTCCTTTGGGCATTGCAATTGATTTTCTTCCTTGTGGCATGTAAAGATTTAAAGCGTGCCCCTTGCTTCTTGTCCCAGGAGGGTTCCTACCTCGGCAGCTGAGTCAGGAGGGGACCAGGTGAGCGCTGGCCACCCGTGTGGGGGGAGGGGTCTCTGAAGCATCTGCCAGCTCCCCAGCCCTGTCGGTCTGTCCCTGTGCATGGGGGCTGAGTGAGGTTCTGCAGGGTGAGAGCAGGGCAGCCTTTGCAGAGGCTTCCTTGCCAAACTGGATTTTAATAAAGGAGAACCAGTGGCCCCCTCATCTTTCAGTGGTTGCTTCTTGGAAATTCTGTATATGTGTCAGTCCCCAGGGAACCCTCTGTGGCCTCCTGCACCCAAAGCTCTCTGGGGGTGAGGAGAGTGGAAAGTGCATTGAATTCTGCGTCGGTGGAACCTCCGGCTGCCCCTTGTCTCAAATCCACACCAGCATCCCATTCAGGACACCTCTGCGCAAACCTCCCCGATGCCTGCTGCTGAGGACGCCCCTCCCCCTCCTTGCCTGGCTCACCGGCCCCATCTTTTCTCCCTCAGGACCTGGTCCAGGACCAGTGGAAATCCCAGTTGTTGGAGGACAGGGTGGAGGTAATTGAGAGGTGGTGGGCTCACCTCAGCCCCTGTGCTTTTCCGGAAGATCCAAAGAGGGCAGCCCTGACCCGTTTTCCCTTTCTTATTCTTGACCTCTACCACGTGCCCTGTCTGCCATCCAAAGGGCAAATCACATCCTGTGACTCCCTTGCTTAAAACAGCTCCTTCTTTTCTTGAGCATAAAGACCAAACACCTTAAAGTCCCTTATCAGTTGGATCCGGGTCAGGATGAACGTCTCGGGGCCACGTTTGTGCCCTACAGACACACGCCCACTTCCCAGTCCCAGACAGCGTTGCCTCCCGGCTCTGGCTCTGATTTACTTGCTCATCCTTCTAGTTTCAGCCATACGGGTAGGCGGCTGCACTTGGTGGATCTGACCCCACTCCCCCGCCCCTCCGGGTCAGGTACTGCTCCCCAGAGCTCAGGGGTCAAGCCCAGGCATCTCCTGCAAGCCTCTTAAATGCTGTGCTGAGGAGAGGCAGGGAAATAGGGGCCACAGTCCTGCCCTCTGGGGTCTCCATGCTGGAGACAGGACACAGGCAATGGACAAGCAAATGGTAAATAGGATAGCACAAGGCTGGGCAGGACAAATATCATATGATACCGCTTATATGTGGAATCTAAGGAAAAAAAGGATGCAGATGAACTTATCTACAAAACAGAAATGGAGTTACAGATGTAGAAAACAAACTTATGGTTACCAGGGGGCAAGGAGCAGGGAGGGATAAACTGGAAGCTTGGGATTGACATATACCCACTGCTATATATAAAATAGATAACTAATAAGGACCTACCGTGTAGCACAGGGAACTCTACTTGATATTTTGTAATAATCTATAAGAGAAAAGAATCTGAAAAAGAATTTATATACATATATATCTGAATCACTCTGCTGTACACCGGAAACTAACACCATACTGTAAATCAACATTGTAAATAAAAAAAATAAAAAAAAAAAAGACTGGGAGACCTGAGTGGGGGAAGCAGGCGAGGCCCTCTGAGAGGTGACAGCCCCACCCCTTGAAGGTCTGGAAGGCTGTGATCCAGGCAGAGAAAAGAGCAGGTTCAAAGGCTCAGAGTTGGGCAAAGACGTGTCTGAACGTGCCCAGGAGCAGAGGCAAGCCTGGTGCACTGGACACAGAGGGGATTGTTTCCAACACCATCTAGGCTCTGAGTACCAAAATGATTTTCAGCAATAATTCAGGAATGAAACAAATAATAAAAATATTGACCAGAAAATAAATATAGACAGTGAAGGCATTTTCTTTCATTGAACGTTGTATGTATAATCATGCCAGAAAAAAATTACAGTACGAAAAAGAAAAATACGTAATAGACTAATACTATTAAATTACATTAATGTGGAAAAACATTCCTAGATACTGGTCTGCAGTAGCGGTGAATAATAACATTATGGTTTCTCATTTTAAGCCCTGATTCCTGCAAATTTGCCAATGACTTTGCCAACTTTTTCATATATTCATGTTCAGGATTCACTGCAGCCAGATTGGTCAGTCTGTCTTCGCACATACTGGGTTGAAGAAAACTTCTTTATTAATTTTAATTTCAAAGAGTTTTTTTCACATGAAACAACAGATATACAAATAGTTACGGAAAGTCTTAAATATGAGGATACTTTTGGCATAGATTTATAGAAATTTCATTTCAAATGTCTCCCCTAGTTGAAAAATCACTAAAGTGTCGTCACCAGAAAGTTTGCCACAAATTTCTATTTTATTCAGTAAAAACTTTCCAAGTTTTTCTTCTTTTACAAATATCAGAAAGATGGTTAAATGAGAGTGACATGACGTTATTGTATCCACTGCTTTAGAACTGAGTGTCCAGTTCTTGGTGTGGAAGGATCAAGGCCTTCAAACTTTGTTCCTTCAATATTTTCTGGCACTTTTAGAGCAGTATCTTTTGTCATTTTTCCTGGCATTCTTTAAAATTTGATTCTTTTTCTATTTAATTATACTTTTCCTTGTATTTGTTGGCTGCAGTTAATGGGCTTCTCTACAATCTCTGGGCATAGATCTTCAAGGGACAGTCTTTTAAAATAGAAGTATAGGACTTCCCTGGTGGCGCAGTGGTTAAGAATCTGCGTGTCAATGAAGGGGACGTGGGTTCAAGCCCTGGACCGGGAAGATCCCACATGCTGCGGAGCAACTAAGCCCCTGCGCCACAACTACTGAGCCCTCATGCCACAACTACTGAAGCCCATGCACCTAGAGCCCGTGATCCGCAACAAGAGAAGCCACCTCCATGAGAAGCCTGTGCACCGCAACGAAGAGTAGCCCCCACTCACCACAACTAGCAAAAGCCCGCGCACAGCAACAAAGACCCAACGCAGCCAAAAAGAAAGAAAGAAAGAAAGAAAGAAAGTGTAGTTAATTTACAACATTGTGTTAGTTTCAGGTGTTCAGCAAAGTGATTCAATTATACACATATAGGTATATATATATGCACACATGCATGTATCTATTACTTTTCAGTTTCTTTTCCATTATGTCATTACAAGATATTGAATATAGTTCTCTGTGCTGTACAGTTGGTCCTTGTTGTTTATCTATTTTATATATAGTAGTGTGTTTATGTTAATCTCAAACTCCTAATTTATCCCTCCCCCTTCCCATTCAAGGAACAGTTTTAAAGTTTGATGTATCGCTATACATTGTTCAAGGCAGGTTTTGGCTGGTGTCAAATATTTTTGTGACTGATTAACCTAATCTATAAATTCACACTAGGGTAAAAATTGCTAAATTGAACCATCGTTGTAAGAGTTTATTTTCTTGATTCTCTTTTAGTTTAAAAAACAATTAACAGTGGAAAATAATGAATTTCAATCTTAAAGACACTCTTTAATTTCAATTTATGAAGCAAGGTAACGCCACGTAGTTTACACTCTGTTTTAAGCTTTAAACACAAATGAACTTGCAAATGATCCCTTAGGATGACAGCACTGACGTCATATAAGTGCTGTTTCTCTGTTGCAATCATGAGGGTATCACTGTTTATTTTGAATCTATCGTTTAAGTGCAGGATGTATACGTAGTTCCACAGGGATTGGACAGACAGGGTCTGTGCCCAAAGTGAGCTTGAACTATTCTGAGCTGCTAGGCACTTACTCCTAAAACAAATGAATATAGTTGAGTTCGTGTGCCTCCATATAGGGAGGGACCTCCATATAACTGGGAGTTATTTGAATTAATTTCCATGTAGAAATCAATGTGTATTAAAATGTTCGAATGATAAGTGTATGTTCATTTGAAGCTTGCATATATGTTATTAAAACTCAAAGTAATGGTAGCAGTTGTTTAGAGCCTAGACCAACAAAAGATTTTGGGGGATAGGAGTATTTTATCACCGACATTGTTTAGAGCTGCTGGTACATGGTGATAAAAATGTGCATAGACAATGCACTCTGTTTCTGCTTGTGTCTGGAGCAGCCGGTTTTCCACGGCAGGACAGCCAGTGCTGTTTGGAGAGCAGTGAGTAAGGGCAGGGGAGGGAGAGATGGGGTTGAACGGGCTGGCAAAAGCCAAGTACTCAGGGGTCTTGCAGGCCACGGTGGTGGAGTGTGGCTTTCATGTTAAGTGCAGTGTGCTCTCACAGTACCAGATAGACATCCCTACCATAGAACATGAACAAGTAACCAGGAAATTACAAAATAGTGGGCTGTCTTTTTCATCAGACCATAATCTCCTTCAGCACAATATATTTCATGCATCTTTGTAAACCCAGCATTTTTCTCAGAGCTTATGAGAGGCTGAATATGCAGATAAGCCAGGCCAGATTTAAAAATTGAACTCTGACCCACAATCTGCAACATCCATCCCAGGAAACCAACCCGTTATCTATAGTAACCAGTCTAGGGAGTCAAAGTATTATCTTTAGTAACCAGTTCAGGAAGCCAAACGGTAACCCCTGTAACCTTTGTTCCCAAATGCTCAGGACTTGATTAATAACTGACAGTATACTTCATTTTTGCCCTAGCCTCCAATCTAGGACCAATTTTAGAAAGCCAGATATGCCCCCCTCCTACCCCCAGCCAATTACCAAGGATGCCCTCTTTCTACTTAGCCTGCCTACAGCTTCCCTGTGTCAACAGGGGGTATCTGAAGGCTTTTCTTTTTTCTGCCATAAAGCTTTACCCCTCCTCTGCTTGCCTTTGAGTCTTCGACTCCCTTGCTAGGGCAAGCTCTGAATAAACAGCCTTTCTTGTTCTGGTTTGGGTGGTCTTCATTCATTTCCACACTTGACTCATACAATAAACGAGTGGATGAATGAATTACGACTCTGCCATCCAGAAGCTGAACAAAGTCAAGGCAGAGATAAAGCTGAGGTGGGAAAGATGAACAGCAACACGGAAGACTGACAACAGAAACTCTGCTGGCAAGCAGACTAGACGCAGAGACTCAGCTGGATGCCTGTCCCTTTATCCACATGGGATCCTGCTATGCAAAGTCAATCTTAACCTGCATTTTGCACTCACTATATTGTAAGCATCTTTCCACTTAATACTATATTCTTCAGGGATACAATTTTAAATGGGTGCATAGTATTCCATGAGGGCAAGTTGATAATTGTTTCTAATGTTAAACATAAAATTCCTGAGTCAAAGTGTGCACTAAATTTTAAAGTTCTTCTTACATGTTTCCAAACTGTTCCCTTAAAGGTTACAGAAATTTGCCCTTGTATTCAGTGTATATGGAGAGTATCCAGTCCCTACCTTTTTATTAGCACTGTGCTTTCTAAGTCCTTTCCAATCTTTATCCATTTAAAGCCAAAACTGGCTATTTGGTATTGATTTGCATGTCTTTGGTAACTAATGCGCTAAACATCCTTTAAATATAGTCATTGATCATTTTATTTCTTTTTAGATAAACTTCTTGTTCACATCTGTCTTTTTCTGGGTCAGTTTCACACTGTTTTAAAATCACAGTTCTGTAATGTATTTTATTATCTGATAGGACATACCCTTATAATTCCCATTTTTTCAAAAATTTTAGGAACATTTAACTTTTATGAAGATTTTGATTGAAATTGCATTATATTTATAAATCAATTGAAAAAGTACTATTTTCTCATGTCACCATGTATTCAGAATTTTTTGTTTTACTCATTAGGGACCCTTCATATTTATTGTTTTCTTAAAAAATATTTCTATTTCTAGGGATTTATTTATTTCCTTATTTAGGCCACACTGTGGGATCTTAGTTCCCCAACAAGGGACTGAACCCAGGCCGTGGCGGGTTCCCTGGGCTGCCAGGGAACTCGCCATATTTATTGTTTAGTTTATTCCTATGTATTCAGATTTTATATTGCTATTGTGGATGATATTATTTTGTATCATTAGTTTTTTTATTTTTTTATTTATTTATTTTTTTTTTCTTGCGTTATGCGGGCCTCTCACTGTCGCGGCCTCTCCCATTTGCGGAGCACAGGCTCCGGACGCGCAGGCCCAGCGGCCATGGCTCACGGGCCCAGCCGCTCCGCGGCATGCGGGATCCTCCCGAAACGGGGCACGAACCCGCGTCTCCTGCATCGGCAGGCGGACTCTCAAGCACTGCGCCACCAGGGAAGCCCCCATTAGTTTTTATTGATCATACAGATAAATAGAAAAGAGTATTTTATTTATTTATTTATTTATTTTTGCGGTATGCGGGCCTCTCACTGTTGGGGCCTCTCCCGTTGCTGAGCACAGGCTCCGAACACGCAGGCTCAGCGGCCATGGCTCACGGGCCCAGCTGCTCCGCGGCATGTGGGATCTTCCCAGACTGGGGTACGAACCTGTGTCCCCTGCATCGGCAGGCAGACTCTCAACCACTGCGCCACCAGGGAAGCCCAGAAAAGTGTGTTTTTAAAATTATATATTTACCCTGTAACTGGCCACTGGATTGAGCTCTCTTAGTTGTTCTAATTTTTATTTTCAATTGGTTCTCTTGGGTTTTCCAGGCCAACAAACATAATACGAAAGACTGAAAAAGTGCCTTCGCCTTTCCAATAGTCATACATTTTGAATCTTGTCTTGGTCGTATTGAATTGCCTAGAACAGGCAGAATGCTGTTCATGGTGATAAGGAACATCCTTGTCCCGTTGCTAACTTGAGTGAAAATGATGCTAGTTTTCCACTGTCATGTGTGATACTGTCTGTAGTTAGAGGTAGATATTTTGTATCATTCTAAGATTGGATGCTTCTTTTCCAAATTTATTGAGCTTTCATCAGTAAGATATTTGGATTCATACCATGTCTTTCAAGTTCTATCAAGATGACTGCATGGTTTTTCCTCTTTGACTTTCCAATGAGTTGAATTATAGTTAATAAACATTTTTAATGTTGAGGCATCTTTGCATTTTGGCAAGAAAACCTTCTTGAGCTTGTTGGATTTGAATTGCAATATTTTAGTTAGGATGTTTGCATCTGTGTTTATAAGTGAGATTGGTTCATAGATTTTTACTTTTTGTTCCATCTTTAGCAAGTTTTGGTATCAACATCATGCTTGCTTTGAACAATGAACTGGAAGAATTCCTAAGTTTCTCTTTCCTCTGAAGCAACTTAAATGGCTTCATGTTTGGAAGAAATTGCCCATAACACTTAATTCAAGACCTTGTTTTTGGACTCAGTTCTTTGACATTTTTTTCCAGTTCTTCTAAGTTTATCCCTCCTCCCCTTTTCTTACAAAAACATTTTTTTTCAATATTTCTTTCATTGACAGTTTTGGTAATCAATATATTTTCAAGAAATTTATAAATCTTATTGAGATTTTAAAAACCACTGATGTGAAATTGAGGGACATTCTACAAATTACCTGACTAGAACACCTCTAAGCGGTCAAGGTCACGACAAACAAGGAAAGACTGAGAACTGCCACAGGCCAGAGGAACCAAGGAAATGTGATAACTGATGCCATGTGCTGTCTTGAGTAGGATTCTTGTACAGGAAAAGGACACAAGTGAAAAAATGGGTGCAACCCAAATAAAGTCTGGATTTTGTTAAAAAATTATTGGTATGGAGTTGTCACAGCGCCACCCCCATAGCAGTGATTATTTTCCTTTTCTACTCTTAAAATTGTTTGTTCTTTTAAAACTTTTTGCTTGCTCAAACCTGGCAGGGATTTGTTTGTTTTCAGGAACTCATTCTTGAATTTATTTAGTAGTTTAACTTAAAATATTAAATTGTCAGTTATTTTTAATTTTTGCTAACCTTTTGTTATTACTTCCAGCTTACATAAAAGTTACAAAAATAGTTCAGGGGACTCTCACATATTCTTCATAAATTGTTTAAGTCTGTCCCATTTATTTTCTCTGTTCCTTTTACACATACTAATTAGTATGCATGCACTAATATTCAGTGTATGCATGAGTATTTATAATAATATTTTTTCTCAATCATTTGAGAATAGGTTGGAGACATCATTCTTTTTTAAACTTAAATATTTCAATGTTATTTCCTAAGAATGAGGATTTTTTAAAAAAATATAACCATAGCACCAGAAAAATCAGGAAATTTAACATTGATACCGTACTATTATCTAACCCACAATCCATATTCAAATTTTGTCAGTTGTCCCAATACTGTCTTTTATGGCTGTTGTTTCTTTTTCTTTGCAGGATGGAGATGAATCCAGGATCAAGTATTGTATTTAGCTGTCAAGTCTCTTTAAGCCTTCTTTAATCTGGAACTCAGCCTTTAACTGTGTTTCTTGATCTTGACATTTTAAAAGAGCACAGGCCAGTTATTTCATAAAATGTCTCTCTTTGGGGTTTGTTTCATGATTCCTCTTGTATGGGTGAGGGTTA
>NW_006798798.1:2989000-2996178 GCF_000442215.2 Lipotes vexillifer | reverse complement strand
GGAATGCCACATGAGTGACGTTGTGCCCTTCTCAGTGCATCTTATTGTGAGTCACATGCTGTTGTTGTTCCAATACTGGTGATGTTAACTTTGATCACTTGATTAGATGATGTTTATCTGGTTTCTCCATGGTAAAGTTGCCATTTCCCCCTTTGTGGGGAGAGACTTTCATACTATGTAAACATTCACTTCCTCATCAAATTTTTACCTCCTAATTTTAGTACATGCTGCTGGTTTTCTAACCCCATCATTCAGTCTATATTATCAATTGGCGTTCTACTGTAAGGAAGAGTTTTTTCTCCCCACCTTCTTAATTTAAAATTAACTAATTAATTAATATCATATAGACTCATGGATTCAATTCATTCAGTGGGTTATAATCCTGTGCTGTCAGTATACAAAAAGATATTTTGATGTTCAAATTGCTCCAGATTTGGCAATTGGGAATCTCTGCAATCTGGTTCTTGTCCTCATGACTCTTTTGAGTACTTCTTTACTTTCTGACACAGAAAGATGTTTCAGGCTCATCCTGTACTTTCTGTACCCTGGCTCTAGACTCCGTTATTTCTCCAAGGCGACTTACCTAAAACAAACTGTAAGCAAATACTGATCCCTAGTTGGTGGTGATTCTAGTTGGTTTCCTTTTTGCAATGGTATTGAGTTCGAATTTTGAACTTTCCTTCTGTGAGTTCTAGGCTTGAGCAAATGAATACATATACTGAGGACAATGGGAACCGAGTTTCTCATTCTTGGGGAGATAGGAAAAGGAAGAGATTAGAAATGTACCCTATTGTGCTGGATTGAGACGGAACGTAGCAGATGAACTCATGATTTTTAATATCTATCTGTATATCATCTATCTATCTATCTATCCATCTATAGATCCAGAAATAAATACTGATGCCTAGGTAATGTGTGTGTGTGTGTGTGTGTGTGTGTGTGTGTGTGTGTGTGTGTATGCATGCATCTATTGCCCAGCTCTGTCTGCTGAGAGGAGCTACAAGTAATGACATGCCAGTAGCAATGAGCCTATCTAGTACTAAGATCTTGATTTTTAATTATTAATCTCAATTAAATTTTTAAAAAGTTTATCCTTCTTTTTTGCATGTTATAGGGGGATTTTGTAAAAGCATTTTAAAAGCTGCATTCTGTAGAGCAGCATTCTCCAATAGAACTTTTTGCAATGAAAGAAATGTTATGTATCTGCACTATTTAATATGGGATCCACTGGACACAAAATGTGGTTAGTAAGACTAAAGACATGATTCTTCATTTTATTTCATTTTAATTTGTTAAAATTTGAATTTAAATAGCCACTTGTGTTTCGTGGCTACCATATTAAATTTTGGGGTGTAAGATTTGAAAGATGTATGTATATATATACATATATAATGTATATGTATATGTATATATCTTATTTGAAGCACACATATATATGTATGTGTATATATTCAAGTTTATTAATATTCAAATCCATTTTGTTCAAATATCATATTGGATCTCTTTCTTTTCTTTTAATAGAGAAATTTAACTCGTTTACATTTTACGCTTAGTTCCTTTTAGGCCTTTTCTCTCTTTATGTGAAATTAAAGTGTTTCCTATGTAGTTCTTTCCGGGTGAGGATCGCTGTGGTCATTTTACCCTGAAGACCTTCCATATTCATGCAGCCTAAGGAAGACGTTTTCTTTTTAATTATTGCTTTTCCACTTTATTTCCTTTTGAACTACTTTTATACCCAGTTTAAGGGCCCTCTTTTTCTTCTTTCTTTTTCATCTGTTGACTTTTTTTGAGTCCTTGTAATATTTTTTGAGCTGGTCTTTTAATTCTCCATTTAAAAACGTGTCCATCGGGCTTCCCTGGGGGCGCAGTGGTTGAGAGTCTGCCTGCCGTTGCAGGGGACGCGGGTTCGTGCCCCGGTCCAGGAAGATCCCACATGCCGCGGAGCGGCTGGGCCCGTGAGCCATGGCCGCTGAGCCTGCGCATTCGGAGCCTGTGCTCCGCAACGGGAGAGGCCACAACAGTGAGAGGCCTGCATACCGCCAAAAAAACAAAACAAAACAAACAAAACGTGTCCATCATATTTCTCACCCCCAAAGCAGTCTTTTCAGATTTTTCCTTTTAATACTGCCTCCCATACTTTCATAGTTGAAATGTTCTCTAGGAAGAATACCTTGAGAATCTTTACCCTTTTCTCCTGTTTCTTGCACTAACTGTGCCATGTAATGTGACATTTGCTCTAATTGCTCCGATGTGTGTCTGTGTCTGAATGGCTAAGTATTTCCATATGGCTCATGATTTCTCTGTTTTCTCTCCCATACGGGGCAGTCGGTGTGTTACCGAATAGGGGGTTTTGAGAGAGTTTAAGGGCTCCTATTTAAATCTTTCAGGCCCAGGTAAAGGGGAGGAGGGAAAAGTTTAGATTTACCGTGGTTTTCCTTTGCCAAATTAGCTTCAGTGAGCCACAGCCAGAGGTCCCCAGGCAGCGGACTTCTCCTCTCTGTTGAAGAGTGTTCGTTTCCTTTTGGTTGTGGCAGCACTGAGTTAGGAGAATGATGCCCTCCTTCTCTATTAGCCAGGATGACAGAGGTTGAGAGGTGTTTAATGGTCTCAGCCTTCCAAACGTGTGTGTGCTCATACTGTCTTCATAATATATAAGAGAAACTAGGTTTAAAGACTGTAGCAGAGAGTTCCCTGGGAGGGAGGGTAGCTCTACCCAGCAAATTAGACACCACCCATATAGGTTACTGCAGAGTACTGAGTAGAGTTCCCTGTGCTGTATTGTAGATCCTGTTATCTATTTTATATGTAACAGTAGTGAGTATATGTTAATCCCAAACTTTTAATTTATCCTTCCCCCTACCTTTCCCATTTGGTAGCCATAATTTTGTTTTCTATGTCTGTGAGTCTGTTTCTGTTTTATAAATAAGTTCATTTGTATCATTTTTTTAGATTCCACATATAAGTGGTATCATGATATTTGTCTTTCTCTGTCTGACTTAATTCACTTAGTATGATAATCTCTAGGTTCATCAATGTTGCTGCAAGTGGCATTATTTCATTCTTTTCTATGGCTGAGTAGTATTCCGTTGTATATATGTACCACATCTTCTTTATCCATTTTTCTGTCAATGGACATTTAGGTTTCTTCCACACCTTGGCTATGGTAAATGGTATGGTTTTTCTCTGGATATATGCCAATGGGAATTTTCATATGAAGCTATTTTCATATGAAGCTTCAGAAAAAAAAAACAATTAATGATGGGGACAATTTTAAAATTAATTTTTCCTTGTAATTGAAGACACAGTGACAGAATGCAGAAAAAAGTATTTTGAATTCAATACAAATGATGAAGCCACTTTCAGTTTCTTGTATGACCTCTGCAAGTTACAGGAAATGGCAGAGGAAACATGAAAATGCCATTGTATAAATTTACATTGAAAATTAAATTCAGACTGAATAGTTAAATCTTTTTAGAAAAATTGTTTCATGGGAATCATCAGCTCTAGATGTACTAAAATTCGTATTTTGAAATGATTTATCAGAAATTTATACCAATGCTGTCACAGCCTGTAAAATATTCTTAGGAGCTCCAGTAACAGTTACATAACCAGAAAGATCATTCTCAAATTAAAAATGTTCAAATATTATTTGCAATCTTGCATTTGCCAAGGTTGATTTTGATATCACTTTCACTTGTATCAGCTGAAGATGAAACTGCTAAAAGTATAAATTTTGATAACCTAATAAAAGAATTTTCAGAAATTTGCAGAAAAGAGAGCCAGAAATCTTGTGATCAATCAAAATATCATATTAATAAAGTCTTATTTATTGTATTATATAAAATTATGACACAAATTTTTTTTGCAATTACATCTTATAAGTAACAGAATTTTTTAAAGGAAAAGACTTGTATTTTAGTATCTCATGGTATTATATCAGGCAGTAAAGGATGCCTATCATATTACAAGTGATGTTAAGTTTGATTGCTTGGTTAAGGTGCTGTCTACCAGGTTCTCTGCTATAAAATTGCTGCTTTCCCCTTTGTAATTAATTCTTGCAGGGCTTTTCTGTTTCTTACCATACTTTTGCCTGCTAATTTTATCATCCATTGCCAATCCTTACCTGCAGCAATTATTACTGTGGATCAAAATTCCAAAGGCATTCTTCACAGAAATAGAAGAAAATATCCTAAAATTTGTGTGGAACCACAAAAGACCTCAAATAGCCAAAGCAATCTTGAGAAAAAAAGAACAAAGCTTCCTGATTTCAAATTATGCTACAAAGCCATAGTAATAAAAACAGTATGGTACTGGCGCAAAAATAGACAGATAAACCAATGGGGCAGAATAGAGAGCACATAATAAAATTTTGGCATATAGGGTCAACTAATATTTGGCAAGGGAGCCAAGAATACCCAATGAGGAAAGGACGGTTTCTTCAACAAATGGTATTAGGAAAGCTGGATATTCACATGCAGAACAATGAAATTGGACCTTTATCTCACACCACTCCCCAAAATTAACTTGAAATGGATCAAAGATTTAAACACAAGATTTGATACTATAAAATTCCAAGAAGAAAATGTAGGGAAGAAGTTCATTGAAATTGGTCTTGGCAATGATTTTTTGGACATAATACCAAAAGCACAAACAAAAAAAGCAAAAATCAACAAATGGGACATTAAACTCAAATCTTCACAGGAAAAAAAAACCCAAGTAATAGAATGAAAAGACAGCCTACAGAATGGGAGAAATGTAAAATAAAATTTATTTTATTTTATTTTTTTATTTTAATTTTTGGCCACATTGGGTCTTCATTGCTGTGTGCAGGCTTTCTCTAGTTGTGGCGAGCAGAGGCTACTCTTCGTTGTGGTGCACGGACTTCTCATTGCGGTGGCTTCTCTTGTTGTGGAGCATGGGCTCTAGGCATGTGGGCTTCAGTAGTAGTAGCATGTGAGCTCAGTAGTTGTGGCTCATGGGCTCTAGAGCACAGGATCAGTAGTTGTGGTGCATGGGCTTAGTTGCTCCGCGGCATGTGGGACCTTCCTGGATCAGGGATCGAACCCGTGTCCTCTGCATTGGCAGGCAGATTCTTAACCACTGTGCAACCAGGGAAGTCCGAGAATGGGAGAAAATTTTTGCAAGCCATATATTGGATAAGGGGTTAATATCCAAAATATAAAAAGAACTCAGACAACTTCAAAAAAATCAAATTAAAAATGGGCAGAACTAAATAGACATTTTTCCAAAGAGGCCATCAAATTGGCCAATAGGCCTATAGAAAGATGCCCAACATCACTAATCATCTGGTAAATGCAAATCAAAACCACAATGAGCTATTACCTCACACCTGTTAGAACAACTACTATCAAGAAGACAAGAGACACCAGGTGTCGGCAAGGATGTGGTGAAAGGGAACGCTTATACACAGTTGGTATGAATATAAATTGGTCTAATGACCATGGAAAACAATATGGAGGTTCCTCATAAAATTAAAAATAGATCTACCATTTTATACAGCAATTCCACTTCTGGGTAGATACGCTAAGGAAATGAAAGCAGGATTTTGATGAGATATATACACTCCCATGTTTATTGCAGTAGCATTTACAATAGCAAAGATATGGAAACAACCCAAATACCCATCAGCAGAGGATGGATAAAGAAGATGTGATATGTATACATATATATATACACACACATGTATATATAATGGAATATTATTCATCCACGAGAAAGGAGAATATCATGCCATTTGCAAAAACGTGGATGGACCTTGAGCATATTATGCAAAGTGAAATAAGTCAGAGAAAGAAAAGTGCTATATGATATTACTTATATGTGGAATCTAAAAAACCCCAAACCTGTAAAAAACTGAGAGTAAAATGGTGGTTATCAGGGGGTGGGGGAAGAGGGGAAAGGATTGGTAGTGTTTAAGGGTACAAATTTGTAATGAGTAGTAAATAAGCCACAGAGATCTAATGCACAGTATAATGAATATAGATAATAATATTGTACTGTAATTATATAATGTGATAAATACCACTACACTGGCAGTCGTATTACAGTGTATAAATGTGTCAACGTAACACCCTATACACTTTAAATTTACACAATGTTACGCGTCAAATTTATTCAATAATAAAAAATAACAACCTCAAAATAAAAGCACCTGTATTAAAGGTGTTTATGAGAGGGGTACTTATAGGATACATTGAGTAGAAAGTTATTTCAGGGAATGGATGTTAGAGCTCTTTAGTAACGCTTTTAGAGAAGAGTATGTAAACACATGTAACAACAAAGTTCATAAATGTGATACCCACTTGGTATGAAATAAAGTGTGTTTTTAAGTGAAAAAAAATTATTACCATGACGTTTGCTTAATGGTGACTTTTTTTTTTTTTTTTTTTTTTCTATTCATTAATCATATGACAGTAGCTCATAAAAATCTCACTGAATAAATTTAACAGGCAGTAAAAATAGAAATGTACGTTAAATTTGATCATTCATAAAAACATCACTCGTTTATTTTACTGCTCTATGATGAATCTGCTTTCATATGGAAGAATTTTTTGTGGTACGCGGGCCTCTCACTGTTGTGGCCTCTCCCGTTGCGGAGCACAGGCTCCAGACGCGCAGGCTCAGCGGCCATGGCTCACGGGCCTAGCCACTCCGCGGCATGTGGGATCCTCCCGGACCGGGGCACGATCCCGTGTGCCCTGCATCGGCAGGCGGACTCTCAACCACTGCGCCACCAGGGAAGCCCGATGGTGACTTTCTATTTCCATTATTCCATCTATACTTGTGAATGAAAATTCTGTAGTAAGGAAAAGCTTTCCGCTTTCCCCATTTACTTATTTATTCAGTTATTTACAGATATCAGCATGGATATATGGATATATGTTTTATTCTAAGGGTTACATTATGTTACTATTATTTATTTTCTTGCTTAAGTTGTCTTGCTTCTCTTTTATGTTGCATCTTCAGGGTGAATTTAGAGAACTCTTTAAAACTCTGGAACCAGACGATTAAACAAGCATGTGTCTCACGATATGCCCATGTCACGTGCAATATGTTCTTGAAGTGACTGTGATGATCTGTGAAGGGCCTCCTGGCCACCAGAATCCCAGGGTGTGTGTATGGACACACACAGTTTCTCATTATGGAAATGGACGCTC
>NW_006798798.1:2978507-2988990 GCF_000442215.2 Lipotes vexillifer | reverse complement strand
GCTCTTCCTTTTAACCCTGCCACCGTGATTGGTGAACCACTTTCTGGAGCATCTTCTTTCTGGCCTGAATGGAATGGAAGGCTTCCCAGGGATGGCTTGGGGCTCAGAGGTCTGGAAGGGAGCTGGGACCGTGCACTGCTTCTCTGTTTCATGGACTCTACCTTGAACACCAACGTGTGTCCAGTTTTAGGGGGTCTCTGATCTTGGCCTAGCCAGCCCACCTCTTACCATGATTGTAAGTAGAGAATAGATGATGCGGTGCCAGCACCATTTTCCTAAGAAATAAACCTGTTTTTCTAAGCCTAGTCCTTGATTGAGGAAAAAATGTAAATATCCCAAATGTTTTGAAATTATAAGAAAAATAAACACGGGCTTCCCTGGTGGCACAGTGGTTTTGAATCCGCCTGCCAATACAGGGGACATGGGTTTGAGCCCTGGTCCGGGAAGATCCCACATGCTACAGATCAACTAAGCCTGTGAGCCACAACTACAGAGTCTGTGCTCTAGAGCCCGCAAGCCATAACTGAGCCCACATGCCACAACTACTGAAGTCCGCATTCTGCAACTACTGAAGCCTGCGCGCCTAGAGCCCGTGCTCCGCAACAAGAGACGCCACCACAATGAGAAGCGCGTGCGCCGCAACGAAGAGTAGCCCCCACTCGCTGTAACTGGAGAAAGCCCGCGTGCAGCAATAACGACCCAACACAGCCAAAAATAATAAATAAATTTATAAAAAAGAAGGGGATCCCCCCTGGGGATGCTTTAAATAAAAAAGGAACATACACACTGAAACCCCCAAATCATCTTGGGTAGCGGTGGTAGTAGATGGAATTTTGAGAATAAAATATGTATACTATTTTAGAGGCACTGACTATAAATTTAAGGTCTCCTTGTTTAGAGTAGCATAACACTTGTAATGCCTCATAATTTTATGGTGTCTTGTAGATGGACTGCTAGTATATGGCAAAATTCAGCTAAACATAAAGGTATAGTTTATTTAGGCAATACATAAAGTTTTACCAATTAAGTTAAAGTGTAGCTTTTAAATTCTGTTACTAAAGGGACTTGCTGCCCGATAAGACCTCCAGCCTCTTTTAGATTTCTGACAGTTAACAAGAAGCACACTTGAAAAGCTTGATTGGCTTCGAAGAAAAGCAAGGGATGTGATTATGTTTTTACTACTCAGAGACCTCCATGGGGTTGAGAAGGAGCAGAGGGAAAATGAGGGGAACCCCTCTCCCCACCCACACCCACAAAACTGGCTGAATAAATGTTCACTGAGCAGAATCAGGTTTAAGGAGGACCAAGGTCTGAGTTCTCCGTGATGGGAGTATCTGCTTCCTGTGATATTTGTTAATTGTCTTCATAGAGAAATGTGCATTCACGTTTACACTTGTGTATTTGATCTTTTAAAAGATGTTTTTCCAAATTTTGGATACTCATTCATTCACTGAACAAATGTGTTTTGATTCCCTACTGTATGAAGGGAAGAACTGGTGTCACGGAGAACAGGAGGAGGCATCAAGATCTGGGTGCCAGAACCCACATTCTAGGAAAGATTTGTGTGTACCCAAGGGAGGAGGGACAGACCCAGCTGATTCTTTTTTTTTTTTTTTTTTAATTTATTTACTTTTTTTTTTGCGGTACGCGGGCCTCTCACTGTTGTGGCCTCTCCCGCTGCGGAGCACAGGCTCCGGACGCGCAGGCTCAGCGGCCATGGCTCATGGGCTCAGCCGCTCCGCGGAATGTGGGATCCTCCCGGACCGGGGCACGAACCCGTGTCCCCTGCATTGGCAGGCGGACTCTCAACCACTGTGCCACCAGGGAAGCCCCCAGCTCATTCTTGCCACATCAAACAGATGACGTCCCTCTGCTGTATCTACATCCCCAAGTGTAGCTCTCTGCCTCGGAAGTCAAAGAGACGCGGGCTGAGGAATTGGAGGATTTTTTGTGCTAAAAATCTGTCTTCTACCTGTTTAAATTACAATACTGAATAATTATGTATGTGTAAAAACTGTCAAAAGTATTCTTAAATCGTACTTTTGCCGTGTACTAGAATTACTTTCCATTATGTCCTATTTGTACATCATGTGAACCAAATATCTCAGCTGGGAAATGTAAATGTGTTTTTGTTTTTGCTCTGCAGTTAGGTCAGCAGATGTACGCAACAAATATGATTGCAAGGGTGAAGGTGACATGATTTATTTAAATCAGGCAATTTCTCCATTAAAGCATTGACGCCTCAACTCATAAAGGCACTCTTTAGCAGATGAACTATAACGTCGCCCAGCATTTGTCATATTAGGTGATTTGAAAGGAAAGAACAATTATAAAAATGAATCTAATTCTCTGTTGAAGAAAAGAAATCCAGTTTTTGCAGCAGGAGGTGGTTAATTTTCCATAGATAAAAACAGGTTTCACAACAGTTCTGTAGCCGTAATGTTCCACAATTAAAACAGAAGGAGAAAAGGATCCAGAGCCGAAGCAGAGTTGTAGGAATTAGTCGTTTAAGGCTAGGGAAGCAGGTTCCCCCTCCAGCATCAAAGGTTATTTTGTTCCCTGTAGGAACAGCTCTGTTGCCATCAACCATGCTGGAGTGTCCCCAACCACTGCCACCACCTCCCACCTTACCCCTGTTCTGAGCTGCTTTCAATTAGCAGGGATTATTAAACTGGAAACATTTTAAACTGCTGCTGAAGCTACTTTCCTGCGAGCTGAGCTGGAGGCGTCACAATAAAAGCTGATTGATTAGCTGAGAATGTACTTACAGCAACTGATGCCCCGTGTCATTTTCTATGCATTTCACAAGCTCCCCTGCCCTCTGAATTTTGCGTTTTCATTCAGAGATTAACCTTGGTTTCTCTCTCTGGCATTTTCTATAGCCTGGGGGCTCTCTACTTCCATCTCAGTGACTTGCCCTGGACCCACTGTCTCTTCACACCCTTTCTCTCACCTGGACCCCTAGGAGGGTGACCCACAGGCCAGGGTGGTGGACCCTTGAGGGAAGACTCTTAGGTTCCTGCCTTATCAGCCTTCTTCTTTGGTGTTTAATTGTCAGAATGCTAGAATAACAGCAACAAATAACACATCTCTAAAGAAAACAGGCCACAGAGCAGTGATAGGGTGGAGGCAGGTGTCTGCGTCCTGTTGGAGGTTTCAAAAACTGGAGGCATGTACCTTGAAGCATCATCTTGTCCTCAAGGATCTTCTGTCTTCTGTTTATCTTTCTTAGATTTTCTTGTGTGAATCTTTTGTTTCTCCAGCTCAACTAAACTTATTTGATAATACACTCTTTGGTTAATACTTTGATATGCTTTTATATACATATCTATGTATGTAACACATTTATGATAATTTATCATATATATTTATATATAATATATATCATTTAATGTATTTATATCTATCGCTTAATTCTAACGACAATGCTCTGAGTTAGGTATAGTTAATAGCCCTTTGCGGTACGCGGGCCTCTCACTGTTGTGGCCTCTCCCGTTGCAGAGCAAAGGCTCCGGACGCGCAGGCTCAGCGGCCATAGCTCACGGGCCCAGCCACTCTGCGGCATGTGGAATGTTCCCGAACCGGGGCACGGACCCGCGTCCCCTGCATCGGCAGGCGGACTCTCAACCACTGCGCCACCAGGGAAGCCCTGATATGCTTTTATATACATATATGTAACACATTTATGATAATTTATTATATATATTTATATATAATATATATCATTTAATATATTTATATCTATCACTTAATTCTAATAACAATGCTCTGAGTTAGGTATAGTTAATACCCCCATTTTTAAAGATAAGTTAACTGAGACTTGGAAGGGGTCAAAGCTGACTTCAGAATGGGGCAGGACGCTTAAGCACAGTGCTGCTTCTTTGTCCAAAACTGTCCCTACTCTGAGCTTCAGATTCCTCATCTGTCACAAGAGGGGTTCGAAACAGATCCTCTCTATTCCTTTCTAGATTGTTTGCTAAAAAAAAACAAACAAAAAGAAATCCCATTAGTTTATTCAACACATGCTTGTTTTGTGTTTACTTTGTACCTGACTCATTCCAGGCTCTGGGGATGGACGTGAATTATTCAGACCAGCTTCCTCCTGTCGTGGGGATGGGGCTCACACCCCAGCTCTGATGTCTCTGACCAGTTTGCAAGGTCAGAGCCAACCTGCCTTTGATTCTCCATCAGGCTCATGGGCTGCACTCCAGAGCACATTTGGCTGCTATGGGTCTGTTAAGAAAGTGGGGAGGCCCTTAGTCAGCTTTACTGACTGCTTGAGAGAGGACGTAAGGAGGAAATGCGTGCCCAGGCTGGGGCCAGCTGAGGGCACCTGGCAGACGGGAATAAATGTACGTGCCTGCATCGCCACTCACCAGTGGAAGTCAGGCTTCTCAGCTTTGCATAGTTGCATGAGTCGCACAGAGCAGCCACAGTCCATGATGAATGGACTGGAACGGAGTGGCCGGGTGTTCTTTTTGGTTCCACAAGGGGAACTTTCAGTCCCCTGTCAGCCTCTTGTCAGGCAGAGGGGGACTGGAGTTAAGGCTGGGGTAGGGTGGGAGGAACATGGTTCCCCTGGAGGCGGGGCTGGGGGGTTGGTCCACCACAGTGATTTCTGGATTATGACTCAAACACACAACCAGAAGCACTTATTACCTCCAAAGTAGTGCTGGCTCTGTAGTGCTGAATGGAGAGGTGAGGTATTGCAGCTGTTATTTTTTGAACTAACTGCTATTGCGTGTCCCATGACCAGCCATGGCAGGGTTTTTGTTCCCATGAATGAATGGGCTATAAATCTGTCGGAGTTGACACTAGCAGCCGTCCTAGAGGGTGTAAACAGAAAATGTGCAGAAGAATCTTGTGGGTTTTGCTTGCCTGGAAAATGAGTTCAATAAAATGGAAGTGATCAGCGCTTATTTATAGGGCAGACGGTTACATCCAGCATTGGCCGTCAAGAGCTAACTTAGTGTTTTCTCATTTATACTCACTCCGTGTGGCACATCCTGCGTGGGGGCAGCTCGTGGGGCTGCGTGTAGCTGCAGTGGCAGAAGGAAAGGAGCTGCCCGCCTGCACATGAGGAGTGTCTCCCTCTGTTTTTAAGGTTTGGGAGCTATCAGTGGGAACTGGCCAGAGGGACTTAAGGTTTTGAGGTTTGTAATGAGCAGGAAAACCCAAGGCAGTGAACGGTTCCTTAGTTACATTTCAGTTTTGAGGGTGAATGACAGGCAATGGGACAAAATTCATTGCCATTTTTCAGGCCTCTGAAACAATAAATTGCAGCAACCATAAATTTGGAGCTGGGTTAAAGTACTGAAAACAATTTATTGCTAATTTTTCCCTTAATTGCATTTCTAAGAAGAAGGTTTGGTGCTCACTGGTGGAATTTATAGAAAAATTATTCGTTAGAAAAGCACAATGAACTGTAAATCAGGAGCTTACCTGAAACAGGGTCAAGGTTCCCCACAATTTATCACCGCCCCCACCGCCCCCAGCGGACCATCTCCAGCAAGGGTTTCAGCAAATAGAAGGATCAGGAATAATGCACCCGCTGTCCCTCACCCTTCCTCCGTGATGACACTGCACGGAGATTAAGTGTTGATTCAATAAGATGCCTCACCTCCTAAAAGTGATTGTGTGAGTCACTCGTGGAAAAGGAGCAGAGGGGCCATAATGGAATGGTCACTGCATGGCCTCCCTGCCTCATTTTAATTTGTTTTGAGGCTCCCAGAGTGTCAGGCTAACTGCAATGGAGGCCAGGGGACAGCCTGACCCTGCTGGTGGAGAAAGTTGAAAGATGGTAGCATCATGTCAAAAACTGCTGGGATGGTGTGAAATTCTGTTCCTGTGTCACCTTGGGTGTCGCTAACCCTGTCCCAGGGTGAGCTTCTTCTGAAAGCTGGCTGAGAGAGGCATCCCCATTAGCTTATCACAGCCATCAGAGGTGATCTGTCATCTCCTAGTTCTTTGGCAGGAAGGCTTGGCTTCATGGGGAGGATGGAGTTGTCCTCCTGTACCTTCCATCTGTGTTCCTTCCTTCAGGATGGGAGGAGGCCATTGAGTGGAACTCACCTGTGTGGATCAGTCTCCTTGGCATTTTGAAGGCCAGAATGGGTGATAGATTTGCCTGACCAAACCAGCCAGAGATAGAGCCTGGCCAGAACCTGTGCCCATCTGGGAGCTCCCAGGGCTGAAATTGCCATTTTAACAGCCATCTGGGGAGGAGCCATCAGCTGCTGAGTGTTTATTATGTAACAAGCACATACATCAGAGAATGGACAGGTCATCCACTTCTTAACCTTCTACAGTGGTGCCTCCCATCTCAGGCCAACGATGGCTGTGGTGGCAGGACCCTGTGGTATTTGGTGCAGGGCTGTGCTGCCATCTAGGACAACTGGTCTTGCACAGCTGGCCACAGGAGGGGGAAGGGAGGGCTTTGGAGAGGGACATGGTATCCAGGGCTCTGAGAGTCTTTCCAGGCACCAGGCAGGATGGGAAGAGTGGATAATTTAGGACAGAACAGTACGACCCATTCTCACCCAGGGGGTAGGGTTTAAAGACCGTGTGCTGTGCAAGGTAAAATTAGGAGAAAGCCACAATTCCTTTGCTAGTCTGCTGGGAAGGCACAGCATTAGAGAATGACCCCAAGTCCAACATAGCCTGTTCCACTCTAGTGATGGAACAGATTGCTGTATCTCTGCTTAGACCCCTAGAATCACAACTGGTTTGGTGAAATGATCAGACCATGAGGGCCTCAGAAGAGTTGAGACCCTGATGGAGGGACTGGCAGATTCTGCGCTGTTTCCAGGCCCCCCAAGGTAGAGGCTCACTGATGGGACAATGGGCAGCAGCGTCATCCCCTCTCCGTCTTATGACAAGTGCAGATTAAGGAACTCCTAGGAATTAAGCACGTGTGCGAACCAAGTCCACGGTAGCCAATTTTCCAGCAGGACCAAGGAGAGTTTCTTGGACCTCTTACTTCCACCTGTCCACTTTCTCTACCCATTTCCCTCCAATTCCCACTCCTTTCATGAGCAGATCACTGAGAAGGCCCTTCCAGTGGGAGTTTCAACCCTGAGTTCATGGTTCATGGTTAAATGTGGTTGAACCATGGGTTCATGGCTAAATGCGGCTGAGAGCGTGACACACCAAAAGGATGCCTATCAAGGCCATGGCTGCCTCCTTTTGTCGCTGGGTGGACAAGACCATTGTGCTCCACTGGACACCACACAGCAGAGGCAGGACAGTCCAGCTGAAGCTGACCCTTATCTTATGGACTCTGTGTGTGAGTGCTGGGTCCCTGCCCCAGGGAAGCATGGCAGCTTGTCTGGGATTTGTTGGTACGAGCTAAGTGGTCAGGTTGGGGACAAACAGCGGAAATAAGGAACTGAGCCCATAGACCTTGGGTCAAGAGCAAGGGAAGAGGAGGACTGAGTTCTCCTGCGGGAGGCCCAGCCTTGGGGAGAAGCCAGAACAAGTTCCCATAGAAATGGAGTAACAACAGGCAATTTGCTGTAAGTCTTTCCGACAGCAAGTGCTGTGAGGGGTCCATCGCATGTAAAGAGCACAAGCAAAACATTGTTTTCTGAATAGACGAGGAGTACAAATTTATCTGTGAACATTTGAAAATACAGGGAAGTTTCAAGAAGCAAATAAAAATTACCTGTAATCCCACTACCCAGAGATGAACGCTGATAAATATTTTTATGTATTTCTTTACAGGCCCATGGGCATTTGAAAGTAGTATTATTTTTTCCAAATTGGAATTCTACTATACATATAGTATTTATGTCCTGCTTTTCCCCCCTTAACATGCTGTACACATTTCCCATGTCCTTAATGGCATTCACAAACTTATTTTTTTTTAATTTTAAGAATCTACAAAATTGCATTTTATGAATGTACCATTTAGCCATTTCCTTCTTGGGAAACATTGAGTTGTTTCTAATTTTTTGATCTTACCAGTGAAGTTGTGACAAATATCCTTTAACATTAATCATGGGGTGTACCTCTGCTTTACCTTATGGTCAGCTCCTGGAAGAGGAAGTCCTATATGGCAAGACCTCTTTATTTTGAAAAATTTATCTCCAGGGAAGGTTGGTTCTGTGAGCCACATGGGAGAGTGGCAGCCTCACTTTCCAAACAGGAGATGGTCTCTACAAAGCTGCCTGTTAAATAGATGAAACTATTTAAAATCAGAATTTCTTCTATATTGAGGTAGAATAAATGTTCATCTGTCTATTTGCATATGTATATTTCTTCTCCTGGGAATTGTTTGGTCATTTGCCCACTTTTTCTTTTTCTTTTTCCTTGAGCAGTGAGTTCTCCTCAAGGACTCTTTCAAAGGAAAGAACCCTTTACAGCATAAAGTCATCGACTGTTCAACAGTTAACCTTGTCTGTTCTGATGGGGCTGAGATAGGCAAGTTGGGGTTTGAGCTGGGACTTGAAGAGTTGGGGGATTTTGATAGTCGGGTACCTGGTTGGGTGAGTCATGGGAGGTACACCTAGGAACACCACACTATCACTTTGTGCATTTAAGGAAATAAGTTGAGTGAACAAGAGCAAAGTATTTTTGGTCTTGGTCTCTGCTACAGATAACATGCAAGCACTTACTGATCTAAGAAAGGAGGCATGGCGACAATCTTCAAACAAAACAACTTGGCTTCACTTTGATTTCTTTCCTTGGACTACCATCTTGGTCAGGGAGGCAGGTTTTTGGGGTGGGGGTGGGGAATGACAAGGCTTTTGGAGGACTGTTAGCTTTTCACTGCTTTGTTGTATGTGTGCCTGGGCATGGGTGCATGAGTGTTGGATCCCAGAGCCCAACCAGCTGGATATTTTATGGGAGTGTTGCCCACCCCCAGTTGTATGGGGGGCAGGTCTGGTTTGAAACATCCCAGAGCCCCCTTTTCTATGGTGGCTGTCCTGTATTTTTTGTGTTTGCACACAGTGGGATTGGGAATGACTTCACTGTTTGGTTCGGAATTTGGGCCAACTCTGGCTCTGTGGTAGACTGTTAGTGATCACTACAGCATTTCCGAGGGTGTTGGCAAGGCGATAACGCAATTAGCATCTCCGTCTTTGATAGAGAGTGAAGTGAAGACAAGCTGACTTTTTGGAAACTGATGATCCCTGATAATTAGGGGAAACCCTTGAGGGGAATGCATTGGATTGTTTTAATAATTGCACCCAAATGCACGTGTAGTGAGCTCCCTCCAAAACAGTGGGAGGGGCAGATACATGCCCACCCGTCCCATCCCTTTGAGGTTGGGGCAGGCACGGGCACTCTGTGTTTTACTTTTAGCAAATATGTATAGCTCATGTGGCTAGAACCACAGGTGTTATTTCAGGAAATTTATTTAAAATTCAATTTGTACATCGTGACACCAAGCACTACTTTTGGGGAAGTGTGTTTTGCATTATGCCATAGCAGTTCGGAATTATGGACTCCAAGGGAATATGTGTATTTTTATGCACTATGTTTATTGGCACATTTGTGTTAATAGCCAGTAAGATGATATTGCCATCTTAATACCTTGCGAGTCTCTGTGACTCTGAGCGGGTGCCTCTGAGTACCTGACTGAGGGGGAGGAGGAGGCGTGGTGGGCTCGAGGGTGTAGGGAATGATGTTGGAAATCCAAATACGGGCTTTGTAGGTAGTGTCTCCGCAACACGGAAGAGGAACCTATAATGCAGAGAGGGAAGCTGGGCTTAATCAGGGAACAGACCACCAGGGAGGCGTGGACATGCTTGTACAGCAAAGCTACATTCCTTCGGAGAGAGAAAACCACCCCAGAGATATTTAGTTCTCAATTAAATAAAGCCACGTCCTCCTGCTTTGCTTCCAGCCACCCTTTTCCTCCCGGGAGCCAGCATCTTGCTTTTTGCAGTGAGTTTACGGTGGCTTCTGGACGGATAACAAGAAGTTGCACAGATGACCCTCCAACTTTTCTCTGGCTCCTTACTGTGGATTTTCTGTGATGATTTTCCGAGGCGTACCTCTCACATTGAATTATTCATGGAAATGGCACCAAGAAACAGTGTAATGTTAGTTTTATATATATATATATATATATATATACACACACACACATATATATACATATATATTCAGTGCAAACATCACATAGTGCAAACCATGTTCATTGGAAAATTAAAAAAAGAAAAAAAAGAAAAAAGAAAAACCAAAAAAGGGCACGGGCATTGTCTGCTCCCAGGAGTGTCTATTGGCGATGAAGACTCTTGTATCTCTTTATAGGCAGCCAGTAGAGATTTTGGACTTGAAACGTGGTTGTGGAAGTTATCGCCTTTTTGAAGCACCAGAGCTGAACTACGGCAGTTAGGCGGGTTACGACTACTTTTACCTTCACTGTCCGGGTCCTGTTGTGATTCCCTTTTGTACCAAGCTAGGTGATGTGATTGCATTAAAATGTGGAGAAGTGGGCTTCCCTGGTGGCGCAGTGGTTGAGAGTCCGCCTGCC
>NW_006798798.1:2970535-2978245 GCF_000442215.2 Lipotes vexillifer | reverse complement strand
CGTCTGGAGCCTGTGCTCCGCAACGGGAGAGGCCGCGATGGTGAGAGGCCCGCACACCGCGATGAAGAGTGGCCCCCGCTTGCCACAACTGGAGAAAGCCCTGGCACAGAAACCAAGACCCAACACAGCAAAAATAAATAAATAAAAATTAAATTAAAAATAAAAATCTTTAAAAAAAAAAAAAAAAGACTCAATCACTGATTTCCTGATTCCAAACCAGGCACCCTTTCAATTAAAAAAAAAAAAAAAAAAAAAAAAAAAAAAAAAAGTGTGGAGAAATAATATTGATTGGCAGCTTCTGTGAAGTCTGGTGAAAGAGGGATGCTGACAGGTAGAGCAGCTTCAGAGGCTCCTGTCTCTGGAAAGCCATGGTCTCCTCTCTGCCCGGACAGAGAGATTGTTGCTTCTGTGACTCACTGGGTCAGAGGACCTTCATTCTGCGTCTTGCCTCTGCCCCCAGGCGCTGAACTCTATGCAGGTAGCACATCTGCATTCTTAACGACCTCTTCATTACCTACGACACAGGGCGTGACACCCAGTAGGACCTCAGTAATGATTTGTAGAATCTGGATAGAGGGCTGCAGGGAAATGCCCCTGCAACCTGGAAATCACATGAGCTGCCCTCCTTCCTCAGGAGTTCAAGGATAACCTCTCCTCTGCCCCAGCTCCCCTCCCCCAACACCAGTCAAGCTGTATTTGCCCAGGGCCCGTCCCTTCTCAGGTGATGGTGAAAATCTGGGTATCGGGTCTAACCCTATCTGGTGATATTTTGTAAATCCCACCCCACCATGGTAAAAACAATCATCTAAATTTCACCTGGAGTTTTACGGTTTTATTTTGTCACATTTAAATCTTGAATCTGCCTAGGATGTTTTTTTTATTGGTGGTGTTAAGGGATGCGTTTTATTTTTTCCAAATGGCCTGTCCGTGGTGACGTTATTGTTAGTTCTGCTGTATTGTGAAGTTCACGGCTCCCAGTCTGGTGGTCACCTCTTTCCCCAAGGCCCACAGAGAAGCTGAGGTTAAAAGAAACAGTCCCAGTTAAGAGAATGAACTTTGGATCTGGTGAGGTCTCAGTTTGAATCCAAGCACCACTACCAACCAGCTGTGCAGTGGGATGGCTTATCAACCCCCTCTGAGCCTGGGCCTCCTCGTTGTGGAAACGGGGATTACACTCCCGTGCCCAGTTGGGGTGAGGCCCAAATGAGATCATGAATGCGCAGTGGGCATCCCCGTGATGGCCCAGCCCAGAATCCTTGGTGAATTCGGGTTACTGCTTTTATTACTGATCCCTTTGTATTTTCACTCATTCAATTGAAAAACGAACTGTGGGACTTACATGTTCATCATCCTCCATATCATCACCTATCTTCCTGACCTCATTACCTCCCTCAGATCGGCTTCTCTGCCCCATGTTTATGCCAACTACCCAGGCGTCCAAGGAAGAAAAGAAACCCTCCTGTCCCTTCCTTTTGGTCCCATTTCTAGTTCATCATGGGGGCCGTGAGAGTGACCAGAAGTAGGGGTTTAGAGTCAGGCTCTCCCCACTGCTAACCCAGCCTTCCTCTCTCCGGTTTCAGGGCTGGGCTCTGGCTGCCCCAGACAACCCCACTACCCACCTGCACGGGCCATCTGCATCTACCTGCTCATTTCGCCAGAATGTCTTCACCACCTTCTGTGTCTGTTAAATCCCAGGTCTCGTGATGCTGCCTCTCGGACAGGACTCCCTCTTTTGCCTCCTTTACCTCTGACCCTTAGTTTCTGCCTTGTTGTCACTTCCTGGATCGCCTGCACCCGCCGCAGGTAGGGTCCTTCCAGGTGGGGGTAGGCAAGCCTCACACGTGAGCACAGTGCCTGGAGGAAGGTGTATCAGCTATAATAGCCATCAGGATAACTTCCATGTTTGACGGCCTGAGGATATAGCAGAATCAAGGTTCCAACCTGGGATGGGCTCATTCAGACACTGTTCCCCACCAATTCCACGGCTGTGGGCTCTCATCACGCTGGTCAGAGTGTGGATGACAAATAACAGTCAAACTACTAATAACCATCCATTGAATACCCAGCACGTGTCCAGGCACTGTGCTTAGCACATGCCATAAAAGAGCCACTTTCATCCCCATTGCCCAGATGGGACATGCGGGCCACAGGGCCAGGAATACTGGATGAGGAAGAGGGAAGGGCGTGGAGTGGGGATGGGGCAGCTGGAGAAGTGATTGTCACGCCTCCCTGCAAATCCCCCTTCTCACGGAGTAACAGGACCCGGATGGCTCTGTGGCCGCCACTTGCCTCTCCCACGCATCTCCCAGTCCTGTTTGGCTGTGACAGGTGGAGCTCAGGGTCCAGTGCTCAGACAGCCAGAAGAAAAGGCCAGAGGTCAGACGTCATGGCCGCTCTCCCTGTCCCCACGGGCAGGTATAATCTTGGAGACGCTCCGAATTTCCCCCTTTTAAAAAAAATTCCAATTTCATAACTCTCCTTAGGTGTTTTTTTTTAGACCCCATTGTGTTGGCAACAACCGTTATGGCTCTATTATGATAATACAAGAAAGTTACATTATGAAATAAATGCATTTTAAGGTTTTTTCCCTGGCAACATAATGTAAGGATCATTTTGCATGTTGGTACTAAAGAATCAAAAACAGTTTAGTCAGTGGATGTGAACACTGTTTCTTGTCATCGAGTTAATGGATCTACTGTAGTATTTGCGTTCCTTCCAGCCCTGCTGCCGTACCTCAATGAAAAATTATGTTTTTTTCCTCAGTGCTACAACACCCGTCGTCTTTATAGGCAATGCATTCCCCTTCAAGTCGTGTGGTGTAAAATGCTTACCATTTCTCGGCCCCTTTCCCTGCCCGTCATTTACCTGGTTCTCAGTGATCGAGGGTCAGTGCCTTCTCTTATTAACGTTCTGTGTAATAGAAATCAGGGCGCCCGTGTTACTCATGTGGAAGCCGGGCAAACAGTGGCTGTTAAGTGTGCAAAGGACAGACGGGAAGCCTGGCTTGATTTTTTACCTCCCTTTGTTTAGTGGATCTTGGCAGTCAATCACAAGCCCTCCCTGCATTTAAAGCAGGCCTGCTGCTCTAGAAACAGCCTCCAGCTGAGGACCCACTTGCTGTTAATAGCTGCTGAGCTGGGATACCAGCCTCATTTCAAAGGGACTCATAAAGACCTGGACTTGCCTCTCTGAAAAATTTACTACTCCAACCAGCAAAGTTTTACTGGCTCCAGGATGATCTCTCCAGGCCCAGGAGAACCTCTTTCGAAAGAGAATTGTCTCTTCAAGGTCACACTGTTTTAGGGCTACGTGACGGTGGGGGTCACTGCGGCTAAGGATCTGTCAGTGATCCTCTATCCTCCTCACTGTGCTGAGATCTGTGGCCAACATCCACCCTGGGACTGCAAACCAGACTCCTGCTGGGGCCAGGCAGGTGACTGACATCGGTGGATTGGGATGGAAGGACCGGCGCTGCTGCAGCCCACATGTCCAGGTGGGAACGTGACGCAGGATCATCAGGTCCTCCATTGTTTACATAGAAGTGGTAGCACAGATGTTAAACAAGGTACAGCTTTATGAATTTTAAGTGTTGGGTAATGAAAGTGAAAAAATAATTGGTGACAGAGCAAGCTGGACCACGGACTTGTCCCTTTCCACTCCCCGACGGCTCCCACGTCCTGGACTTGCTGTGTTACTCCAGTCTTGGCTTCAGGGAAGGGGATGTGAGAAAAATTGTCTGGACACCATCTCATCCAACCTGCCTTGAATGGGGGGGTTCTGATGGCCTTGGAGCAGTCTGGGGTTGAGCAGTAGGAAATATCTGAGCTGCTAAGGTGGGGGATTCCCATGACAGCAGCACCACCAGGAAGGATGGGCAGGTCCACCTGGGCACCACCCTCGCCTCCAGCTGCAGAATCTAGCTCTGCGCAAACATCCCCGTTAAGCAGCTGCTTCCCAGACCCAGGCTTGGTGTGGGGTCTTCGGGGGTGATCAGGGCCTGAGTGAGCACTGAGAAAGAGATAACTGGAGGTTCAGAGAGGGGGGATTTGGGGCATCTCACCTGATATTCTGTGCACCCCTGCAATTCCTGATGGGGTGCTCTTGAGACTGGGGCCCGTGGTGTGGTTTCTTGTCCTTGCTTGCCTTTGTGAGCCCCTGGCTCTCTTTCCCCACTGTATCCTAGATCCTTAAGGGTAGGAACCAGGGCTTAAAAATTTTTTTCCTCCTTGTTCAGTGCCTCACCTTAGGCTGTACACCAGCAGATATTAGGTGTAAGATGCTACTCTCCCGGGGAGGTGCGTGCTGATGAGCTGCTGGCATTAGAAGAAGACAGGGGGTGAGAGAGATTGGCCCTTCCTGGGCGAGCATGCAGAGCAAGCTGGCAGCTCATTTCCAAGGTGAGAGGTGACGTCCGTCCGTGGAGAGGAGGGCGGGGGCATTCAAAGTCCTGGGAAGATCCCATTGAGCAGCATCCCATTTGATTCAGTGGGTTGCAGGCAGCAAACATAACCCATTTGAAAAGCAATATCCTGCCTCACAGAGATGAATGCAATCTGCGGGCACAGTGGCTCCGGGCTCACCGAGCCCGCCTCAGGGCCGCCAGCGCTGCCTCTTGGGTGCCACCAAGTCCGATTCTGCTGCTCTGTCAGCATTCTTGGAGTTGACCTAGAGCCAGAGGGCCAGCATGCTGGAACTGAGGCCCAGAGTTGTCTGGGTGGAAGGCTCCAGGGACAATGGCTGCCATTACGGGGGCACATGTGTACGCCAGAGGGGCTGGGCCAGCATGTATGGGTAGGGGGGTGACAGAGCTGTCATCTGGGTCAATGTGAGTGGTCCGAGCCCACAGTGTCCCGTGGAGTCCTGGAGCAAGGTGGCCTGTCCCATTTCCACGGCCTCTGCTTCCATAGCTGACATAAGTCACTGCACGGCCAGGACGTGCTAATGGTGTCAGCCCTCAGCGGCTGAGGACAGCATGGGGACCTGGCCTAGTGTCTTTCTCCGGAACACTGAGCCGCATTGCTGTGTGCTGGCTTTCCCACTGCTGGCTCCAGTGCAATTAGAGGTGGGCTCAGATAGGGTCCTCGCAGTGAGAGCCTCGATGCTCCGAGCGCTGACTAGGACGCGGGCTGCTGTGTTGCCGTGGCCTGGACCTCACACCACGGCCTTTCCTACTCACCCGTCCTTGGAATGTGGTGGGATTCCTTGGAAATGGTCCCTGTCTTCCTCCCCATACACCTTTCTCTGCTTCTGCCTGTGTGGGGCATTCCCTCCTTGTGAGGCCCCCTCTCTGCTTTCTGAATCTCCTTCAGGAGGTATTTGGAAGTTCAGGAAGGAGGGATTTGGGGAATCTCACCCAATATTCTGACATCCCTGGGATCCCTGAAGAAGAGATGCTCCTGAGATGGACCGAGCTGGGGTTTGGTTTCCTGGCTTCACTGTCTAATCTCACCGCTCTCCTTCCCAGCTCTATTCCGGGGTCCCTAAGGGCAGGAGGCAGGGCTTTATTCTCCTGTCACTCTCTGATGTCCTGCCCCTTCCTATGCCTTCCCAGCCAAGTGCCCAGTCACCCTCATCATCCACACTTGTCTTCCTTAGCTGGAAACAGGAGCGGCTTCTGCCCTTGCCTCCCTGCTCGGCAGATGTGTGATGTGGCCCTTGAGGAGGGTCCCATGTCCGGGTGATGCTGCAGGGAGTCTCAGGGCAGCGGTGAAGGCGGAACGGCCCCCACACCTGGGCCGAGCTTCACGTGTCCTGCCCGGGTGGAGATCTGCCAACCGTCCTCAGAGAATTGCATGTCGCATGCCTGGCTGGCCCGGCCCAACACCTTGGTCGCTGCTTTGCCAGACTGGAACTGTCTCCCCACCTCCAGAGGCCTTGTGCAGCTGAGCGAGGCCTCGGTCAGCAGCATGAAGTGTTTCTGCTTCATCTCCTGGGCCTGGGGTGAGCTACCTTTCCCGATAAGCCTGGAGCTGAGCGGAAAGCTCACTTCTTGGTGGCTTTTCTGCTGAGGTTCCTCCAAGCCGAGGATGAGGCCTCTGAGGAGGGAAGACCTCAGTGTTTGCAGCATGAGGGACAAACAGACAGCTCCATACACCCCCCGCTCAGACAGTCAAGCCAGCCCTGTAGGGGCCTTTTGAGGGGAACCGGACTGTGGGGCACTCAGGTGTAGCAGTTGCTGGCTTGCCTGGTCTGGGGCAGTGGTTGGGTCCCACCCTGGCCTTGGAGACTTCCTGACCCGGGAGTCAGGGTAGGTAGGAGTCTGCTATAGACCAGACAGTGAGCAAGTTTCTTTCCTTTCAGGAGGTCTGCTGTTTGAAGCCTGGTTCTCTGTGATCCAAGGCAAATACTCATCCTCCCTGGGCCTCAGGGTCTCTTTGCTCCATCAGGGCAAGAAAACTCCTGGGCTCCTGGGTAGAGTGTGAGGAGATACTTTGCTCTTTGAGAAGGAAAGTGAAACCAGAGTGCTGGCCATCATCAGGATGCTATCAGGCGGGGGCTCACTGCCAAGGGACTCTGGAGTTCTTGTCACACTTGGTTCAGATTCATCCACCCATCTCCCCATCACTCACCCATCTACCTAACTGTGCATCCATTCATCCATCCACTTATCCATCCATCCACTTATCCATCCACCCATCCATCCATCCATCCGTTCATCCATGTGTCCATCCATTTGTCCATCTACCCACCCATCCATCCAACCATCCACCCATCTACCCATCCATCCGTCTGTTTGTCTATCCACCCATCCATCCAACCATCCATCCATCTATCCATCCATCCATCAGTCTGTTTGTCCATCCATCCATCCATCCATCCATCCATCCATCCATCCATCCAATTGTTGACAGTGTTAGGTGCTATGCAGGGCCGCAGAGATGACTGTATCAATGTTCCTGCCTCCAGAATGCAGGACTCATAGCTATGTGCTTGTTTTGTCTCCCTACTCCTTCTGAATTTGTCGGATGGATGAAACACAAAGTTTATTATCTGTTACAGCCCAGGTGAAGCATGAGGAATGCTCAGTGGAGGGAGAGATCTCAGTGGAGGGAGAGGTCTGGCTGGAGGGATTGGGAAAGGCTTCGGGAGGTGCCATTTAAGCTGAGCCTTGAAGGTTGCTCTGGTGTGGACACAGTGATGGTGAGGCAGTAGTGTCTCTGTGTATGGGGGGCAGAGACGGAGGTTGATGGGCTTCTCTCTGTGGGCTCTTCCCTTGCGGGGAGGGGCTGGGTTTTTATCTCTTTCCCCCCTGAGGTGCCCAGCCTCCCTCTGGTGGCCCACGGGTGTTGTCTCCAGTTGGAGTCTGTGCTCCTGGGAGGTAAACAGACTCCACGTGGCAGAAGGCCCAGGCCAGGGCAGCTTAAACACAACCACATGGGGCAGTCAGAGAAAGGCCATCTCCTCCCAGATGCTGGGAGAGATGCTTCTGCACCGAGGTGGGATTCTCATGCCAGTAGGGTGCCTATTTCCATAGGTTTCAAAGATGTAGGAGCATTAACACCCAAGGGCCCCATGGCTGTTGGGAAGAGGGAGAAGGCAGCAGCTGGAAGGTCCATGGGCAGATCAAAGGGTTGGCCTCCTGGGACCACCTCTTCCAAGCAAGCTTTTGGATTAGCTGGGGAAACTTTGCCCAACTTAATGAGAGCAGCACACAAAGTTGTGCGGCTGAGTGATTGGTATGCATTGTTTTGTTTCTTTCATTAATTCCTG
>NW_006798798.1:2944996-2970172 GCF_000442215.2 Lipotes vexillifer | reverse complement strand
CCTGCTGCCATTCGGGTTGCAGGGATGAACAATAGCAGGGGCCTGTTCAGATCAATACCAGATTGCTGATAGCGCCTATCTGTTCTTGGAGCAGATTATTTGATAAATGGCGTGGTCCATACGTTTTGACAGGTGTGCGCCGTACTGCCCAGACCAAGCCGGTTTAGTGGAGCCCCATCACAGGGAGCCAGGAAAGCAGAGAGAATATTTCCTTTTTTGGTACAAACCCATACAGAAATTGTTGCTTTTAAGCTATAGATAATGAATTTCTAACAAGAGATGGTGTGGGGTGGGGATAGAAAGGATCTGGGCTTTACAACTCCCTTGCGTTATTTCCCCCCCCCACCCCGCCAGCTTGAGGTTTAGCTGGGTCCTGGCTTGGATTGGGGCTCTGATAGGGGAGAATGTGAAGGGCTTTACTTTGAAGGTGCGGCAGCCACTGATAGGGGGACTGGTTTACAGGTGGAAGAAACTACTCTCCCCTGAGCTGTCAATGGGCCCTGGAGGGAACGCTGATGGCTGGAGGTGGGCTGCAGAGACTGGCACCAGTCTCTTGGGGTGCGATGCACAGCTGGGCTCAGGGCAGACAGGGCAGCGTGTAAGGTCTGAGCTCCTGGACTGAGGAGACCGTGCCAACGGACAGTTGCCACGTCCGGTGGCTCTGCGCTGGCTTAGCAGTTGACACCCTCTGGCCAACTCCTTTCACGGCTTTTTCACCACCGGGCGTTATGCTCTGCCGTTTGGTCAGTTTCGGGGGCTGCGTTTCCCCTGCCTGAGAGGTTCAAGTTGCTGTCCGCCCGCCCCACCTTTTTCGTTCACCTTGTGCAGGGCCGGCTACACAGAGGTTGTCCCCAGTGTCTGGAAGTTAACAGAGGAGGTATCAAAGGGGCCTGGATCAATGACTGATGTGTGGACAGAGTGAGGTGGGCAGGTGACTGCCTGCAGAGCCACATCTGCCTGCACCTCCAGCGCCCACACCTGAGTCCTGGGAAAGCGAGTGGGACTCGGAGCCTCCCTGGAGACAGAAGGACATGGTGTGTTGGAGGATCACGGTGAACAAAGCGCTTCCATGGCGGTGCTGTGTTTGAAGCCCTCAGCGTTCCTGCGACGTGGGCTGGGCATTCCCCCTGCCCTGTTGACATACCACTCCCCAAAGTACAGTGACTGCTCAGTGACCGCCACCCGGGATAAGGCCTGCTGAGCCCGTCTGCCTGCTCTACCTCCGGGGTGAAAGGTGGCCCATGGACGGCAGCTGGGGTGCCAGGGATGGACTTGGCCTTCTTAGCTGCTCTGAAGTCCATACCTCCACCCCGCAAAAAAGGGGAACCTGGAGACCCTGAGGAGCCATCCTTCTTGGGATGCTGAATCCTTTTCCAAGGACTTATTGCTGAATGAGAGGCAATTACACGGGGGATGGTGACCCTTGTCCTCCAGAGAATGCTGGGGAGGCTGGGGCCCTGATCTATGGAATGTCAGCCGTTAGATTTTAGACTTTGCTTTTAAAAATATCTAACAACCTCCTAAGGAATGGTTTGATATCCTTAAGTTCAGCACTGGCACAAAAAAAGCTTATGGCAAAATTAACATAAATCATTAGCATTAATCATGCAGGGTTATTGATAGCCGTATGCAGGCATGTATCACAATCCTGGCCAGGGACTCGGGTCGGGCGATATTTCTTCCAGCTGTCCTGGCCAGCTTCGCCACATATGGTGGTGGGGTCGGCTTTCTTTTCTAATTTTCCTCCTCAGCTTGAGCTGTCAGAGACACCCCCAGTCCTATCCTCACCTCCTCCCGCTGGGCGTTAACTTCGTGTCCTCTGCCTTTTCCTATCTCTCTTTTCGAGAAACCAGATTTCTAGTCCAGGTCAGAATCCATCAATGTCTGTGGCTGTCACCCCACCATGTGACTAGAGCAGCAAAATAGCTGGGTGACAATTAACAATAGGTGGCCTACATAGATCAGGATCAATTTGGTAGCCTTCACTTTTACTTACACATTCATCTCCAAAGCGGAGAAACACTCCCCTGCCCCCGCCACCGGGATGCTGGTGTGCCCTTACCTTGCCCTGTGCTCCCTTGCCAGCCCAGGATGCTGGGGCCAGCGGACATTATAAAAGTAGAATAAAGCAAGGAACAAGGCTTTACTGTCATTGACAGCATTTTGAAAATTATTAGCAGGACATATGTTACCTCTGTTGAAAAATGAGGAGGGAAATTCCGCTGGTCTGACCCCGCTATAGGTCTCTCCAACCACAGTGCAATTGTGGTTGCATTAATGGGAGTAGAGTATAAAGAACAATGGAGGTGATGAGAGGGAGCTCTGTCCTACTATGCTGACCAGACCACGTTGGAAAGTATTGTGGTCAGTAAAGATTGGGACAGGTGTAGATGTATAGGGCCAAGGCTATGTGAGGAGTGAATAGGAAACATTCAACTCAGACATATAAACACCCAGGGAACCATTACTTCTGGCTTTCTGTATTTGAAGAGCTTCCAGGGGAAGAGGAGGCAGTGAGTTCTGAGCAGCTCTGAGGGCTGAGAACTTCAGAAAGGTGAATATGTAACCAGAACAAGGGAAAACTTGAGACTTTCAGCACTGACCCAAAATGGCATTGCCTCCATAGGAAGTGGGGAGTGAGTTTCCCATCACCAGAGTTATTTAACACAGGCTATGTGGCCACTTGTAGGAGAGCTTGGGGAGGAAATAAACATTAAATGAGGGGTCAGAATAGGTGACATCTAAGGTCCTTTCCACCCATGCATAGTTTGAAATTCCATGTTTATACCCTGATCTGAGTGCTGGAAAGAGAGAAAGAAGAGTGCAGTCTGCCTGGACCTCTCTTTTCTGCCGCCAGGCTTCAGTCAGAATATGGGCTCCTCGAACACATTTTTCTCCTTCCCCTTTTTGTAAGCCTTCAATTTTACACAAGACTGTAGCAGCCTATAGCATGTGATCAAATTCAGAGAGAGCTATGTGATCCCTTAATGGAGAACTTGGGTGGGGGCATTTAAACGTTTCTTCCTCACGTGCTTCCAGAATCTCTGAGAAGCTAGTGAACCTGGTTGGTAGGGGGCCTTAATCAGCGATGGATTTGGACAGTTCAAAGCAGGGGTAATTTCCAAATATTAAAGACTGAGACGGTCTGGATTTGATGAATGAGAACAGAGGTCAGCCACAAACAATGAGGGGTGGGTGGTTAGTCCCGGATGGCTGTCAGCCCTTACCCCCAGCTCTTGGGAAAACCATGGGCTCCCTGACCTTGGTACTAACACAGCTGCCTTTCTTTGCTGTTGTTATCAGTTCTGTGAAACACTTGCTTGGAGTCCAGTCATCTTTAGGTGTTGGAGGGAGGGAGGGTTCAGAAAGCCTCTCTGTGCTCTAGGACACAGGATTCTAGAATGGAACTTCCACATTCAGGGAGCACTGGGTGTCACGAAAACCACCCAACTCTCGCTGGATTAAATGAGAGGGAAAACGTTTTGGTCTTTGTAAACAAAAGTTCCAAGTCAGTTCTCCTTCAGGTAAGGTTTGATCCAGCAGACTATAGGACATCACCAAGGGCCCTCTTGGTATTGGTTTCCTTCTCAGCTTCCACACAATATTACCTCCCCCTCCCAATAGCTCGAAGCCCTCCTTTCATGAATGCAAATGTTTCTGACATCAAAAGCTTTGTATCTATACATAATCATCAACTATTTGGCCAGAACTGGGTCATTAATTCCTGTGGTCAGGGTAAGGTCACATATCGAAGGACTTAGGACACTTAGCGTCCAACCGTGGTGATGCATGTAGGGTAAACCCCACCCCAACTTCATGACTGAGAAAAGAAGGGAGTCTTTCATCAAAGGAAATTTGGAGTATTGTTTTACCAAAAAAATTGAAGATGGCTGCAGGGTGGGAAAACTAAAACATGCCCACTTTAGCCTGAAAGTGTCGAGTCCTTGGAAGATGGGTCCCCACCTTAACTTTTCTCATCTCAGGTTTCCTGGTGGATCTCAGCATCTTTTTTCTCTGCCATCTTTTATCCAAATTTTTGCAGAGTTCAGACTCTGAGGCATCTTAATTTTCTCGGAGAAAATTAGAGGAAATTAATACAGTCGAGAAAGAGATGTTCTCCTGATGTACAGCGTGTGTGGGCCGCCATTTTGGAAGAACAACTGGAGCCAATGTCCCACCTCCCATGAGGGATAAATCTACAAGATGCTCTTCGGAATGGGGCTTGCCTTGCATGAGACCAGCCATGCCTTCATCGGGTATGCACAGCATTCCCAGGCTTGCAGAACCTGGGCAAACAGGTCAGCAAGATTTCTTCATTTTGATCATGGGAGTTTCCGTGGACTCTTGGTCTGCTTCCTGTAGATCTGTCCACCATTCCCCCGTACTCAGGGGCAGCCTTGCAGAGGCGGGGGGTGGCACCGTGAACAGGCATGAATAGGTTCCTTAATTTCATGGTTTAAGAATACGGTAGTTCACACCACTGTAAAGCAATTATACTCCAATAAAGATGTTAAAAAAAAAAAAGAATACGTTAGTTGACCTCAGTATAATTCCTATATTTTAGTCATTTACATGTCATGACTCAGTACTCATTCATTAAATATAGTGCTTTTCGAATGAAGAACGGAGACGAAAATTTTTCTTAATGATGACAAGTGATATAATTTACTTTTATTTCTGTTGTATCATGGTGCCCGTGAGCCTGGCCGTGGCTAAGGGTCTGCCTGTGGCGCCATTGTGATCTCCTTTTAGTAGAGGGCTCCACTGGACACGTCACTCGAGCCAATTCTGGTCATTTGTGTCTGAGTCGTCCCCCGTTTTGATCCTTGGTCCTGCTTGGTTTGAGCTCTTTGGCTTCATCAAAGGATCTTCTCAATAAAGCCACACCTGCTCTGAGGTGGGAGGTGTGGCCGGAGTGGGGGAGGGAAGGTGACTGGGGAGGCGGATGGATGCCGTCCAGGATCATGGTTTTTGTGGCCATGAGGGAACTGGGCAGAGGGCTGGAGTGAGCCTGAGGATGGACGAGGCCCTCTTTTCCTCAATAGCGCCTCCTGGCCTGGCTGCATTGGACGCTGTTCACAGACTACGTTCATTGCTCTTCAGAGTTTGGGATGCGATGATTTGCCCTGTGCTTCCAGTGGGAGCTCTCTGAATAGGTACTTAGCCTCCTTGATGGAGTTGGTGTTTTGTAATTCCCTGAAAAATGAAAGTCTCATTTTGAAAACTGGAAAACGACTCCCTCCCAAACAGATCTTCCCAAGCCTGGGACTCAGGGACACCCTGTCGTAACCCTCAGGACACACTCCACCAAGCCCCGATCATCCTCTTTTGTTAATTTCTTTTAGGGTGGTTCAGTGCAATGTGATTGCTTTATTCTACATGAATCTGTAGGGATATTAATACCATTACAATTTATTTGCACAGAACTTGTAGAGAGTGGGAAGAGCTGGAATCTACACATTTGGCACTAAACTCCTAGGATGTTTTAACTTTTAACGGACACTTTTTAAAAGAGAACCATTGTCTACCTTTACCACGCTTCCAAGGCAGACAAATGGCGTGCCACCCTGGCCCTGCAGCTGGCCCTGGGTTATAATCCTTGAGGCAACAGTGGCAGAAAACATTGATTATTAGTCAACTTAAAGAAAGCCCCAGTGCAACTGGGCATATAGTGCTAAAGAGTGCCTTCCCCAAACTCTCAGAGGCCAGATGGTATTGGCCCTCCTCGGGTTGGCTCTTCCCGGGGGTCCAAGCAGGGCGCTGGGGCAATTTAGAGATGGAAGTGGATGCAACCAGGCTGCAGTGGATCTGCAATAGCACAGGGAGCCCTGGGTTGGGGGTCGGACCTCCTGGCTTTGAATCTAGACTTTTTGTCTGAGCCTTTTCCCCTGGGGCGTATCAGTTTTCCCATCTGTAAAATGGCACAGATGGTCTCTGATGCCCCTTCCAGCCCCAGTATTCTGCAATATCCTTTCTTTGTTTTGACTGCTATTTGGAATTTCTGGAAAGTGGGCTGTGTCCAGACCTGCGGGCATTAGGAGGTGGATGAGTACATGTGAGAGTATGAAGGCTTCGTTTCTTCTTCATGGAGCTTCTGCTGGGTGGGCGATGCAGCAAGAGGCATTTTAGCAAGTCTGAGTGGACTCAGCGAGGATTCCCTTGCCCAGCTCCATGGAGGCAAATGGATTTGATCTGGGCCCTTAATGGTGCCAGAAACTAATGGACATGCATCAAGGCATTTTATGTCTACCTGAAGATGGGTGTGGTTGGTGCCAGAAGGTGATGGGGGCGGGGGGAAGCAGACACAAAGTAAATAGTTGGAGTCACTCCCATTCCACTCCCCTGTCCTGTGACCCTGGTCACTCAGGACACAGCTATCCTCATAAGCTCCAGGGCAGAGCCTTCACCCCAGTGGTAGGAGGTCTGCACCCCAGGGGTCTGCAGGAGGGTAAGAGGGAGAGGCCTCTCCCCTTCCAAGCCCAGTGCCTTCTGACCATCCCGGGTCTAGAATGACCAAGGCCGCGCTCAGCTGAATTTTGGACTTGGAGGCTCTGAAAGGTCAGCTAATTTCCTGGCAGGTGGGCTTCCAGGAAGAGCTTTGCTGGTGAGTTATTCCCCAGCTCTGGGGTTTTGGGTCTCCCCTTATCCTTTGTACACGGTGTTGGCCTCCTTCCTGGACCACACAGCTTACAGCAGAGCTGAGCAGAGCTTCTGGGACTATTCTCGGCTGCATTTAAGTAGCCAGGGCTCTGCCAGTGTCCGTGGGCCACCGGGGTTCATGCTGGTGGCCGTGACAGGGCTCCTCTGGCCCCCATCATCCACCAGCAAGCCGGGAGCCCAGCCAAAGGGCTCAGAGTGTTAGGACCTTCCTGGTCTTCACTGTAGCCTCAAAAGTGAAAAAGGTACAGATGATTTTGTTTGTCCCCCCGTCAGAAGTCCTGTTTTTCTGGGGCCCGGGACACAGGCAGGGCAGAGTAGTGCTTAGAATACACACTTGGGGGTTTGGGGCCCAGCAGGAGACAGATGGCTCACTCAGAGGGTGCAAATTAGGGGAGTTTAATGGAAGGACAATTTGCAAAGGAGCAGGTGGGGCTTAGGAATCCGTGGGGGTGGGAGTGAGGAAGCCCAGACCTGAGTGTTGGGGGACAGAGCAGCTTGGAGCCTGAAGACAGAGAAAAGCAGGGAGACAGTCACCAGTAAGGAGTGTCCCCACCAGGAGGGAGCTGGGAGAATGAATACCCCCAAGTGTCCTCCCCCTCTCTGCCCTCTTACAGGGGCTCCCATCGTCTGAACACGACAAGGAAGCCCATGACACCGTCCATGTAGGGGCAGCCTCCCTGTGTGGAGAGAGGACCCCCAAGCCTACACAAAACCCAGGCCTATAGCTGACTTGGGCAACTAACTTCCCTTCTGTGTGTCTCAGTTTCCTTATTTGTAAAATGGGGAAAAATAATGGCTCCCACCTCATAGCTGTGAGAAGTAAATTAGAGAATGTCGGCAAATTGCTGAGCTATCGTTACAAGGCGTTCCTGGGTGTTTAGGAGGACCAAGTTCTGTGCCGTCCGCTGTATTAATAGAGTCCTCATATGCAACAGCTAGTGAGAGTCACAGTCTGTGTTTGAGTCCCGGCAGCTTGAAACCTAAGGGCTTCTCTTGGCTCCTGCCCTTTTCCATCTGACCTGGGAAGTGGCTTGTGTAGGTGAACGTGATGATGGGAACTTGTCAAGGAGGAGTGAGCCGTGTGTGCAATTCAGGGACCCCATCTGAAGACCCAAGGCGACTGCTCTAAAGGGTTCATGCCATGGGCGATCGGGGGGCTGTGGCTCCTACAGGTCTGTGTTAGATGAGACAAAAGGGATGCAGAAGTCGTGACACTCAGCTGTTGGGAATGAGAGGCCTTCTTAACCCGGATGTGAGGCCTTCAGCTCTCATTCTGCTTCTTGTGTGTGAGTGGGGGGCAGCTTGCAGGACAAGCCCTGGCTCTCATACTGGCCCCGGGTACAGATCTGTCTGAGACCTGGCCACTCGGACACAGTGTCCAGTCCTCTCTCCAGAAAGAAAGTTCCGCTACTTATGGGACGTGGAAGTTCTCTCAGCTGGGCAGGTACACATCTGCCTTGGGAGCCAGGGAGCAGAAACTCTCAAAGGCAGCAGGGAGAGAGCCGGCTGGGTTTGTCTGGGCACCAACTGCACCCCTTATTTGATGATTTCTAGAGTGTGTTTTGATGATTTCTAAAGAGTTTAAAAACAATATACTGAATTGCTATGAGTAATTTCAGAGCTCATTAATGTAATAAATCTCTGGAGAGAAATATTCTTAGTTAACGATCAGCATAAAATTAGAGTCTCTCAGCGAAGGTTTTCTATCCTTCCACAGTGGAGACAGAATGGTGGACACAGAGGCTGGAGGAGGCCTGTCTCTCCAAAGCAGGCTCATTGGCATCATCAGTAGGTTTTGTGGCCTTGGGGCTTTGAACCTCCAACTTGGTGAATTTTGTTTAAAATGAGAACTGAATTACCCATCTGGCATTGGGCAGCTCCCATGAGCCCTCACTGAGTGCTTTAAGAACTTACAGCTGCCCGACATATCCCTAAGCCAAAGCAGGATTCTTGATTCCTGAAATCCCCAGTATATTCCTCCCTCAGTCTGCCCCAGGTCAGTAAAAGGCAGCTCTAGCTGCTCAGTTATGCCAGTCAAACACCTAGGGCCATCCATGGCAGACCGATTGCAGAAGTGGCCTAAGTCCTCACCCTTTGCCATCTATCTTTGGGGTGCTGCTGTTTCCACTTGCTCCCACCAAAGGGTGTTAACAAACAAGACAGAAGCAGAGGTGTGAAGACGTTTTTTGACTGGGCTCGTCCATGCTTCTGCCTTGATCTTCACCACGAGGCCATGCCTGGGCTAGCCTGCTGGAGGAGGAAAGGCAGGTGGCCCGCTTGCCCAGCCAATAGCCAGCTGACCACCAGATGTGAGAGCGAGCCCTGTTAAGACAGGAAGAACCGTCCTGCAAAGCTCAGCCTAAATTGCCCAGCTCAGACTTGTTAGCTAAATAAATGCTTACTGCCTCAAGCTCCTGAGTTTGGGCATTTTTTATACAGCATCACTGTGGCAGATTGCAGCACCACCCTTAATTCATCCCTCCTCTGCAAAGCCCCCACCTCCTGCCCCATACAGGTATCCTACTCTCCAAGTACATCCTTATTATGCTCACATCTCTCCACCTCCCCTGGTATCTAAGGTGCTGTCGTCGCTCATCTGGGACCAGTCACCTCGCACCTGCTCTTTCCCACAGTCCTTTTGCCCATCGGAGACCAAAAGGTCTTTTTGGCAACAGAGTGTCCTGCTCTCCTGCTCGAACCCTTGCGATGACTTCTGATTCATTTAAAATAAAACATCTCCTCTTGACCATATAGCCTGCAAGGCCCCATGTGATGATCTGGTTTACCCCTGTCTCTACATCAGCCACAGGATCTTCCTTCTGTGCTTTGAACACACAGCTCTCCGTCCTGCCCCAGGGCCCTTGTACCTGCTCATGTCCCTGGCTGGAGGTGGCTGGCTGCCTTGTCCTTGGTGTCTCTGTCCAGCTGTCCCCCCTCAGAGAGGCCTAGGTGAGGTGCTTCCTCCACCAGCACAAGCCTCATAGGTGTGTTGCTTCTCACATTTGTCTTGTAGTTCAGCCTTCTGGTAGGAGCCATGTGCTCAGACTGGCACATGCTCCAGGAGGATGCTCTGAATAACCGGGATAAAAATCCATCTCACGGCCATGCCCTGGGAGAAATGCCGCAGGTGGCACTCTGGGCTGGGAGCAGAGCATTCTCTGGGGAACCGGGGCAGTTGGCCTCCCTGAAGCTGGTGGCCCAATCTGGGATCTGGCTGGCCAGGGCTGAGAGCCGCTCCTACAACCTGGTGAGAGATTTGGGGCTGAAGTCTCGGGCTGGGTTTGGATTTTCTTTTACAGATCAATCTGAAATTCTCCTCTGCTCTAGACTGGATGAGGTGCACCTTCCTGGGGGCCCACTGGGACCCAGGCCAGGCAGCACGGGGAGGGTCCTGTGGACTCCAGCTCTGAGGAGTGTCCCGTCCTGGCTTGACGACCTGGCTGTGTGCACAAGGCACTGTCACCACCTCGTGGGTGGGGAGCAGAAGTCCACGCAGCAGCAGGGTGACACTGTACCCTGAAGTCATTACCACCCAGGCCATGTCATCCTGGCACACTGCAAAAGCGTGGGACCCAGCTTTAAAGACGCCAGGTGGGTTATCAACGCCTTTGTCTCATTCCTTCGCTGCTTGCTGAGAGGTAAGCTTCCTTCAGAGGAAAATCCTATTTCTGTGGTTGGGGGTTATGGGTCTTGAGTGGCATCAGAGTGGTGGAGGCCAGGATGGAGAGTGGGGTGGGTGTGCCAGTGCCTGGAGGCTAAACCCTGCCCCTGCCCCTCCCCCAGGGCACCGTGGGAAGGACAAGGGCCTAGCCTCATCCGTCTGGGTTCTAGTCCTGACTGCACATTAGCAAATCCTTTAAACCAGTGGTTCTCAAACAGGTGTCATTTGGCACCCCCGTCCCTCCACCCCCTCAGGGGACAGTTGATATTTTCCGGAGACATTTTTGGTTGTCACAATTGCGAAATGAATGCTACTGTCATCTAGAGGGCAGAGGCCGGGGATGCTGCTTAAGAAGGAAGCTGCGATGCACAGAGCAGCTCCACACAAGGAATTATCTGGGCCGAAATGTCAGTGGTGCCGAGGTTGAGGAAACTGCTTTAAACCTTCCCAGTTGCATTTCCCCCATCCATGGGTGTGCGTCACAGGGTGTGAGGGAATTAGGAGGGGGCTTGTGACATGCAAATAGCTACAACTTATGCACTACTGACTCTATAAACTCAGGCCACAGAAACACCACCCCAAACCAACCAACCAACCAAAACAAAAAGAAAAGAAAGAAAAATTAAAAAAGTCAAATATGGGATGTTTCTAATGGTTCCACCCACTTTCCACCTACTTGGTGAGTGTCACCCCAGAATGAGCTTCCTGGGGGTGATACCAGAAAAGCTTTATCAGAAGCCCAGGCTCTTGTTCAACTCGTCCAAAAGGAATTTCGGACACACACACACACACACACACAAGAAAAAAAGGAAGAAAAACCCACTTAGGCTGTGGAGAGAAGTTTACTGAGGCAAAAGCGAAAGCACGCACTCAAAGAAGAATGTGGGCGGCCTGGCGAGTGAGGGTGTTTTGATCCCCTTTTTATCTTATTTTTAGCCCTTTGAATGGGTGGGGGTCTTTTTGATTAGGGGGTGGAATATTCACTGAGGGGAGGGCTGAGGTGTGGCCTGGATGGCACCAGGTTGCTTCGGCTCCTGGTCCTGTGCATTTGTCTCCTGAAGCCACCGTACATGCGCCCTAAGAGCAAACATCCCTTAATTTTCCCCTTGCGGGTCGAGAGCCCCATACGTGGAAGGTTGTACAGGGTCATCAGCAACCTGTGCATTTTATTGCGCATGCTCCAGGGTTTTGCAAGATCAGAGTTTCTTGTTCAGATGCTATAAAGTTTCTGTTTTAGATGCCATTCCTCCATGTGTCATGGCCTCAATAAGTGCAGAACAAGGAGGTGGTTTACCTGCTACTTAACGCCTGTACATGAGGAGGCTGTCCTTGGGCAGTGCCCTGTCTTTCCTGCCTCAGGGAGAGGAGGTCAGAATGTGCAGTGCCCTCGCTGGGTCTCGGGTCCCCCCCGCCACTGTCCCTGTTAGAGCCAGTCCCTAGGTGCATGGAGTGAGGTCCTAGCAGTCATAAACATTCATAGTTCATAATATGGTTCCTGTAGATGACCGCGTCATCTGGTGCTCCAGGGAAGAGAGAGAGATTCATCCCAAGGCTGGAGGGACACCCACCAGAGGGGCTCTGACTGAGGGGTGGGTGCTGCTCTGCATTCCAGGGAATTCCCAGGGGCTTCCGTTCAGCAGTGACCCCATCAGGGACTTCAGAGTGGCAGCCCATCCACCTGAACCCATTTAAGGGACTGGTCCATCAGCCAAGGAAGGGGGTTGGGCTTGCTTGGGTAGGAATGGGGTTCAGGGACCTGGATGTACCCAAAGAGGGAGATTGGTGGTGCTCAACTGGGGAGGGGTCCTCAAGGGCATTCAAGCTTTGTTCTGCCCCAAAGATTTCAGATTCTCATGCAGCAGCAGTGGCAGCAGTTTTGCTGGCAGAGGAGGGCTCCCGGACGGCTGCCCACCTGTCCCCATCGTTGTCCGGGTGTTCCTGAGCTCAGAGGCATGAGGGGCCCAGCTCAGTTACCTCCCTTTGCTTTCTCCCTGCTCCTGGTGTCCCCCGGCGCTGCTTCAGGGCTGCAGGAGTGGATGCGCTTTCTCCCTATGAGATGAGTTACACCTGTGCACGGAAGGTGGGAGGTGGAGACATGTGAGCATTCTCACCCTCTCCAGCTCCGGGAGCAGGAGGGGTGTCTGACCTCAGCACGGAACCTGAGAGAACGGGGCTGCCACCTGTCTGGTTCCACCCTCCCTAGAGCCATTCTTAGACAGGTACAGAATGACGTGAAGGGGCAAGAAGCTTGCGTGTAAAGCAGACGTGGTCTTAGTAAGGTCTTCTAACAAGATTCCTGCAAGCCTCCTTTGTGTATAGTTTACTGCTGTGTAAAAAGGAAAGATTTTCATCAGTGCCCATGGTTCTAGTAGATAGCAGCAAGGTGCTTTCTATTTTCATTGACGATTCAGTACGACCAAGGCAGGAATGGAAAATAAGGAGCGGGGTGGCCTGGAGTAAGCTTTAAGCTCAGGCTTAGATGCAATGTGCAGTCTGCGCTTGCCCCAGACCTCGGTCCACAAGAACCACAGCGGATGCTGAGACAGGCTTTTGAACAAACAGCTTTCAGGTGTGTTTATGCGGGTGGTGTAACGAAAGTTGGAAAAACCAGAGTGATTTGAAGAGTGTGTTTGTACTCTATTTGGTTTTCTGCTTGAAGCCAGCAAACACTCTCTCTCTAATAGGACTGGTTAATTCCGTCAAAGGCGGAGAGCGGGGCACATGTCCTAGCAGCCTGTGAGTGATCCGTGCAACTGGGAAGTGTGTTTCTTGACTTTATTCAAGGCAAACTTAGGCTCTCCTCTTGAAAGTCTAGAGAAAACACCCTAACCTCTCAGACGATGACATTACTGTCACCTGCTTAAAATAGTGTGGCGTGCTTCAAGTCTCCGAATACTCCCCAGGGCTCTCTGCTTTCCACGCAAGTATTTATTTCAGTCAAAATACTTCGTGTTTTTCTGCACTCCGACACTTCGCTGGAAAGGTGTCGCAAGAGAATATAGCGACTCAAAAGACCACCATCTCATTTTTTAAGGAGCGATTTCCCCTCTTTGTCTCCTTGGGTATGGTCAGTGGGCAGGTGTGGCCCTGAGCTGCCCACATGGCTACATGCATCTCTGGGGTCTGGAGCCTGCCTGGGAGGGGCTCCCAGGGCTCCCACACCCCTATCTGGACTTGCCAGCGCCGTCCTGTTAACGCCTGCGCTATTCTTTGCCCCTGATTGAGGACAGGGCCGGGTGCTCCTTCCAGACCCCCCTCCTGCCTCACGTACACCTCATCCTGGGAGGCTGGGAGGGCTGCCTTCATCACCCGCATGATGAACCTTTTGAATATTCGGACGTGGGCTCCTGGCTGGAGATGTCATGTCTTTCCCTCTGTTGGTGGTCCGGAGACAACACGGACTCCCTGCTTTACCTGTGTAGTCCCAGGGCGCCTCAGGTGCCAGGAGCCGCTGCCGTGATCGCCTCGTCTCCTGTCAGATGTGGTTGGAGAGAGACGAGGACAGCATGACCACTGGGCACCGCACACTACAGAGGTCAGCTTGCAAGGACAGCAGGACGGCAGTGATGTGGCCGTGACTAGTTGTCAAGTGAGTGCAGAAAAAATTGGCAAGGGTCGGGGGGACGTGGCAGGCAGGGTGATGGAGGAGGTGGGGGGGGACCGGGAAGAGAAAAGTCCTGTCATCCCTGATGAAATATTCAGTGTTGTCGGTGATGTTCCATAGGCTGTTTCCCCCAAGGGGGTGGATTTCTAGATCATTCTTCAGGCCCCTTGCCGGCGACTGGAGCACTTTGTTTAATAGATTGGCGGTGCTCATCAGAGACATCTGTAACGCATTACCAGCAGTTTAATGTTGGGGGGTGCTGGAAGGTCTGAGCGGGTTTTATTGTGTGTCAGCATCACACATGCATGCACGTGTACAAGCCGGCCCCGGCAGCTGGGACACACGTGATCCCTGCCCTCAATGACTTCCGCCTCCAGCACTCCACCTTTTTAAGCCTATAGAACTCTGAAACTGCTGTATAGTAACAAGTTTGTGAGATTTTGGAAAGGAAACCACAGTAATGATGCCAGTTCTTAGGATCATAAATAATCATAATTAACAGGACTGCTGTATATTTATGTTGGTTTGTTTTCAGACACTTTTCATTTTATTTTGAATTTTTTCATATTGTGTTGACTTGAAACACTTCTGTCTAGAGTGTGGCGTGCTCTACAAAACACTAAAGAGCGGCATACTTTATTTGTCCTCAGAAACAGACCACAATAATATAGTAACTTCTATCTGCTGGCAGGTTCACAGGATGGTGGTATTAAGTCTCGTCGAAACTGCTGTGTATTAGGGAGAGAATCAAAATCCAATGGTTCCGGGTTTGCTCTTGGACCAATAGCGTTTTTCCTGACTTTCCCCATGTATCTATAGCGTGCTGCCACAAGAAGGCACATGTGCATATTTTTCCGTTTAAATTCTTGATAAGCTTGGGTAGGATAACTTGACTATGAATAATTGTTCTGTGTCTGAAAATGTATGATGACTCATGGTTAGAAGCCTGGGAAGGAGAACAATAGCTCTCATTCTGACATTGAAAGAGAGGCTGTGGTCTGGGTCCTTAGTGCTCAATAATCTATAACCGATACATTGATTCTGGGGGGAACACTCAGAAAACATAATGTCCTGTGAAAAGTGCTAAAGTGCTCCCGGGGTTAGAAATGAGACCTCACTTCCATCAATCTCATGCGTAGAGTAAATTTCCAATTGTGGATTGTGGCTGGGTCTCTCTCCCTCTGCACCTCCAAGGAGAGGTTTCTATCTCGACACTCCATCTGTGACAGTCACCCCCTCTGACGCCCCGGCTTGGAGGGAGAAAAGGGCTCTGGCCGGGAGACTGTGGACAGCTTCGGAACGGGCCGATCTTTCCAGCTGGAAGAAATGAAACAAAAGTTTGTTTTCCCTTCTCTCTCTTTGGCTTTCCCTGGGTTGTGATTTTCAACTTTTAATATGTGCACACTGGTGAAGCATTGTCCCTACTTAAATTATTTGCCTCCCTGTATGGCAGTTTTGTTGGGAAATGAACTATTTGTGGAGCTTTTAACATCACCGTGGGTTTAAATTTAAGCCTTAGGCCAGGTCTACACACTCAAAGACCACAGATGAATATGATTATGGTTTCAAGCTCTCCTTTCCTGTGATTATCAGGATATTTCACCCAGAAGCAATAGCAATGTTTTTTTTTTTTTTTTTTCCTTTAACTATTATATCCTCTGGCCGGGGGAGGCCCCTAACCATGGCCTCAGTAGATAGCAATTTTTTTTTTTTTTTTTTTCCTTTAACTATTATATCCTCTGGCCGGGGGAGGCCCCTAACCATGGCCTCAGTAGATGTTGGGTTGCCTTACTCTGTTATGATTCATCAGCTCCAGGCAGCTGGGCCTGTTTGCTCAGTGTAGATCCCAAAGTGCACTGGTAGTGGAGGACCCAGAGGGGAGACGTTTGGGGGCAGGGCAGGAGGGTTGGGAGATGACCTTGAGAGTTATTGAAGATGAGGAATGGCAAGGAGACACCCAAGGACCTGGGTGAAAGGCAGAGCCTGAGACCTAGTCTCCCTCCCTCCGCACTCTAACAGGTACCGGTCTGGCGCCCCCTGGAGGTCTGGAGAGGCAGCACCAGGCAGTTACCGTGGAAACAGAGGGGCAGGGGAGCTGAAGACGGGAGAACATGGCAGCGCCGGGTGGTGTCTGCAGTAGATGGATGGAGCGATCTGTGTTTGAAAAGCTCACACTAAAGACTCCCAGGGATAAATGAGGGTGCTTGGCAGAGGGCAGGAGGAGAGAGCCAGGATCCAGAATCAAGGCAGTGGGGACTACAGGCCATTGTAGTTTTGGTATTTAAACGTAATGGGTGTGTACATGTCAATCCCAAACTCCCAATCTATCCCTCCCTACCACCCTTCCACCCCCCTCCCGCCTCCCCCACCCCGGTAACTATAAATTTGTTCTCTAAGTCTGTGAGTCTGTTATATTTAAAATAGATAATCAGTAAGGACCTACTGTATAGCACAGGGAACTCTGCTCAATATTCTGTAACAACCTAAATGGGAAAAGAATTTGAAAAAGAATAGATACATGTATATGCATAACTAAATCACTTTGCTGTACACCTGAAACTAACACAACATTGTTAATCAACTATACTCCAATATAAAACATAAAATAAAATAAAATGACAAAAAAATTAAAGTCATTGGGGCCCCTTTTCAGCCTCCTGGATGCTGGTGACACGTGGATAGACCGGTTTCACAGCAAGGTCAGTGGCTGGAGCAGCCCGCCATGCTTCTCTTTCCATCCTGTCCCTGTAGGCATGTCCCCAGGGCAGTGCTGGAATTCACTTTCACTCTTCATGAGAGGAAGGAAGGAGATTGCTCTCAGCTGATTCACTGAGTTCTCTAATCATGTTGGGTCCCATGTCCCAGCCAGTGATGGATGTTCGGTCTGGCTGAGAAAACACTCTTATCGTTAATGTTGATATTCTGATGAACTGGCAAAAATGGACGTTTTCTTATTGCTTACTATGTACCTAGCACTTTACATGCTCCGTTGTCATCTTTTTAATGAGTTGGTAAAGTGGGTAAATGTTTTTCATACCCATTTTACAGAGGAAGCAAGTGAGGCTTATAAAGATGCAATACCTTCCTCAAACTCGCACAGCTAAGTGGAGCAGGGTGTTTGAACTCAAGCAGTTTAATTTTAGACCCTGTGCTCTTGGCCTCTTTATATCTTGACAAAGACCTCATCCTCATGTATTTTCACGTGGACTTTGCTCAGTGGGTGATGCAGGGAATAAGGAACACAGGATTAGGAGCCGCGAACCCTGAATTCTTCCACCCCTGACTCGCTCTGTTATCTTGAACAGATCACATTCGCTCTTTGGCTCAATTTCCTTATTTACCAAACAGAGACTTAGACTGGGTTGAACCCCCGAGATCCACCCAGTTACTACATCAGGATATTCTCCTAAAATGAAGGTCCAGGATACAACCGGGGGAATTAATTGGACTTCTAGGATGAAACAAGAATTTGGGTGCAGCCTGGTTGCTTGTGGTGCTGTAAAACCTGCTCCAGATGTCACATTTCTCCTTTGACAGTGAAATGTCAGAGACCAAACAGGTATGCACGCTGCAAAATTGCACCAGATGTCACATTTCTCCATTGACACTGCAGTGTCCGAGGCTAAACAGGTACAGGGTGTTGGCTGCGGCCGGTGACTGACCGTGGGCAAGCGCTCTCCCTCACCTTCCGTTCTGCAGGCTCCCCGTCCCCCAGCCCCTGCCAGCCTCTGACAGTGTGTGTGTGTGTGTGTGTGTGTGTGTGAGAGAGAGAGAGAGAGAGAGAGAGAGAGAGAGAGAGAGAGAGAGAAGCGGGGTGGCGGGGCATACTGCTTAATGAACCCTGGGATGGAGCCTTGTGCAAAGCACTTGGAGAACTCTTTGAAGGTGAATAACCTTTCTTTATTCTATGTTAAACATTGCTTTCTTGAATATTGAACTTTCTTAAGGTAGAGTTTATTCATCAGCACGCCAACAAAAACTGCATGTCCCTTTTGATTCAGCATCAGGGTCTTCGTTAGTTGAGGAGAGCTGAATTCTGAGGGATTTTTAAAACTCCTTGCAGGGAAGTACCCTGTTTTTTATACTTGGGGCTGAATGTAGCTTTTGACTGTGCATAAGCCTCTGTGCTGGTTATCACTCCCACCCCATCCATTTCCAGCCTTCTCTGCCTTTCCCTCTGCCCCTGGAGGCTGGCCGTGTGGGTTGTCCTTGGTGGCTGGTTCCAGCTGGACCTGGCCACTGTGAGCCCCCAAAGGAAATCAGAGGCAGGGGGAGAACTAGGGGGGCATGCTGTCTCAGTCCACCCGGCTTTGGGGCACCTCCCACTTCAGCTCTTGTTAGGGGTCCTTCCTCTGCAGTTCCAGTGCACACGGGGCTCTGGGAACCCTTTTTCCTCTCTGGCCCCTCTGGGGGACCCGCTGTTTCTCGTTTCCTCCCTTGACTGAGCCCACACTCTTCTCTGTGGCCTCATCTGGGATGATGGGTTTCCTGCCCCTCATTCCCTGCCTCCTGCAGCCCCTCTCACCTCGCAGGGCACCTGCCGAAGCTCCTAATACCAGCACGAGGTGGGCAGGCCAGCTGTGTGTGTGGGGGGTTGCCAGTTCATTGAGGGCACGAAAACCCTGGCAATGCTGACAGCCAGAGTCACAGAACAGGTTCATGCACGAGCTGGGACTCAAACCAGAGTCTCCCGATTCCAAGTGTGGTATCAGCTCCACACTTCTCCTTACTGAATTGTTAAGCTTGCTAAAAAATTTCGAGCGGTCATGACAGGAGGGCTTTCTTAAATATTTAGCTTGGCAAATAGGAGCAAACCAGGCGCATAACTCACAATTTTCCAATTGTTTCCACTGCCAAAGGCAATAGCCCTCATTTAATCTTAAAGGAGAACCGATAAGTTTTAAAGAATATTAATGATATTGAGATACATAGGAAGACAGTTATTTCCCCTGTTGACCAACAGGAGAATAGAAAGTAAATAATTAGTGAAAGACAAGTGGAATGTGTATTTACATGCTATGATATATGCAGGGGTAAAATGAATGGGACAAACGCATTTTTAATTTGAGCGTATTTATTACTTGTGAACGTGAAGGCTGATGGTGCTGTCTCGATCCTGCCACTGCGGGAGAAGTTTTCAGCGAAGCTCACCCCGCTTGCGTTGCTTCCAGCATGGCAGCTGCTTCTCTGCCAGGGTGGGCTCTGGCATGGGTTTTTGGAAGGAGACTTGAAGGATGAAGGGGAGATGGATTCTCTTCCCCTGTCACCTCCTCCCCAGTTGCCTATCCAGGTCTGTGCATAATTGCCACTCCCCCACCCCAACCCCACGACTTCTCATCTGGCATTTGAGGCTGTAATTCAATTCCTCCTCAGTGGACCTCAGAGGGAACAGCCCACCAGGAGATGTGTGTAAGGTGTGGCGAATCTGTCCACTGAGGTTTTTAATCACTGACCTAAAGCCGTTGCCTCTGGAGTCCTGGGCTGCCGGTCGGCCCCGTGTTATTGGAGTGGCAGTGAATTCTAATTATAGGCTTAACTGGCATCCAAAGGCAGGTCCAAACTTCAGCCGGGGCTAGCAGTTCCTCTTGGCAGCTGACACAGACACCTGACTTGTGGGAGGGGCCATGGCAGCAGGACTCGGTGGAGTAGAACAAGGTGAGTGACCCCCTTGGTGGAAGTTATTCCTCCTGCCCTAGAGGCTTCTGCTCAGGCTTGCAGTGGGTTGCTCCTTCTCTCCACCCTCTGGTCCTTATCAGATTGAATATCTCTACAGAGCTGTGTGACCTGTGGGCTTCCAAGCTTTCGTCAATGGTTTCCAATGCATGGTAGAACAACGTGGGGAGCTTTAGAAAGTTCCAGTGCCCAAGGGGCAGGCCGAGCCAATTAGGTTAGAATCTCTGGGGTAAGATCTAGCTGATTCCACTCTGCAGCCAGGGTTAAGAATCACTGCTCTAGGTTGTGGGTGATGAGTAGCCTTGCCTGCTTTCTCCCCTCAAGGATGAGTTTTACTAGGGGCTGGTGGGGGAGGAAGGGCATTTACCGGAGGCAGCCTCTGCAGGGTGGCGTTTGTTAGCTGGCAATCTTATCACAACTTGAGGTTGATTCTCAACCTTACAAATCCGGAAACTGGAGTTTATTCAGATTCTGAGGGTGGATCTATCTTAGGTATAGACTCACATTAGTCAAGGTCATGAGACTGATGTATAAACCCAGAAGCCCAATGTGTTAACAGTGAGAAAGATAATAGTCTGAAAACTGGGCTTCCTGCATCAACATGAGCTGGCCTTTCTTGCGGCCAAGCTATTTCCTTGCAGCAGTGTTTTCTACCCTCCCCCAACTAGGCAGGTAGTTGCATCAGTAGGTAGAATGGGCCAGCTCATTCTTCTCAGATGACAGAGTCATTCAGGCGGGGCCTCTCCTAAATAGTTTAATTTTTAATTTTTGGCTCCTATTTCCCACGAGCCTGATGAACTAAAATTTGCTAGGGGAAATCCAACTGGTTTCCCCAGCCTTCCTGGTGGTGCAGTGGTTAGGAATCCGCCTGCCAATGCAGGGGACACAGGTTCGAGCCCTGATCCGGGAAGATCCCACACGCCGCGGAGCAACTAAGCCCGTGCGCCACAACTACTGAGGCTGCACTCTGGAGCCCGCGAGCCACAGCTATTGAAGCCCACGTGCTTAGAGCCCGTGCTCCGCAGCAAGAGAAGCCACCACTCGCGGCAACTAGAGAAAGCCCGCACACAGCAACGAAGACCCAACGCAGCCAGAAATAAATAAATAAAATAAATTAAAAAAAAAAAAAAGGAGACTTGACACCTCTTGGATACTTCTTTGAACAAATGGCAGAGGAAGGAGATGGGGAAGTAAAGCCAGGAGAGGGGTGGTTCCTTGACCTCTGTGGCTATTTTTGCTTGTTCTCAGTGTGGGAGGCCACACTTCAAGCAAGCAGCAAGGAAGCCGCAAGGTGAATGCGGCCCTGGGAGCGCATGGCAAGTGGAGTCAAGTGGAAGCAGGAACTTAGAAGCAGCAGAAACTAGGAGGCAAGGAAAACACGTGGACACTCGGAGCAGCAGCGAAGAGAGAGAGAGTCTTTTTGAGGACAGAGATGACGTGCGGAGTGGCAGGGGTGCGGTGGGGTTGGTTCAGTGACAGAGTCACACGGTCACACCAGAGCATGCGTTTCCTGGGCAAGGGGGCCACTTTGCAGGCTTCAGCCGGGGCCTTCCCTTGTAGAGAGGGCGCTCCTTCCCCAGAACCTGTAATCCCCTCTCCTGAATTCTGCAGGGACTGTCAGTGCTTTCAGCATTGGACCTGGGCATGAAGGGAGGCCAGGCCAGGCCAGCACGGGGGTCTGGTTTGCCCGGGGCCAGGCTGCTTCCCGGTGGATCCCTGTTTGAGATGCCCACAGCCAGCAGCTACCCACAGAGCTGTGCTGGTATGAGTGGGGTATGTTGGCTGGTTTAGAAAACAAATGAGGAAAAACTACTTTTTTGCATTGTCTACACCAATCGTATTCCATAATAGCTATCACTAGGAGAATAAATGAAAAATGCCTTTCTTTCACACTGCCATCTCTCACGGTGATATGCATCTCGAGCTGATTTGCAAATGCACGGTTCTAAGTGGTGCGTGGTCGGAAGCAGTTAGCTCCTAATGTTATGCTGCCTCATGGGCAGCAGTCGAACCTATTAATGAACTAATCCCAGACTCTCCAGCGGATGCCGTCTGGGCTCCTCTGCGCCACACTTTGCATTTCAGCTAAAATCAACAACGTTAAAGAAAGAAGAATTTAAATGGATTAGGCTGCTTATCTCTGGAATCAGACAGTGTGCTCCGCAACTCTGGAAGAGGGGCATAAGTGTAAGAAGGTTTCTGAGCTCGGGGAAGGGGATGAAAACTGTTGGCCGTGCGCTAGGCATCCTGCCACCATCGCACATCGGCTGTGGGCTCAAGAGCTCTGACTCGGGAGCCAAATCTCTTGGTCCTACCCCTCACTAGCTCTGTGACCCTAGGCAAATGACTTAGCCTCTCTGTGCCTCAGTTTCCTCATCTGTGAAATGGGATAGTGATAAAACTTTACATACGAGAGCTGCTCTGAGGGAGACCGAGTTATTTTCAAAAAGGGCTTAGAGGTGCTTGGCACATAGAACGTGCTATGGAAAGGTTTGTTAGACCAGTTTATTTAGTCCACAAATATTTTAAAAATACCTATCTATGGCAGGCAAAATTCTTTGTGCTTGGGATTCAGCTTGAGCAGGATAAGGTTCTTGCCCACATGGAGTTTACATTTTACTTGGAGTGGTAAGAGTGGTAAGAAAGGGGCAATTCCAGATGGTAGTAGGTACTATAAAGGCACCATCAGCTTGAGGCAGACCTGTCACAGAGAGCTTCCTGAGCAGGGAACATTTGAGAGGAAACCTAGGTGATGAGAAGGCATCGCTGTGCCCAAGCTTTCCCCAACCTCCCCAGGTGGCTGACGTGAGGGGCAAGCGGGTATTGAGGCACCAACCTGCTGGACAAACATGTGGGACCTGGAAGCCAAGGCAAGGTGTGTGTGGGATGGACCTGTGTCCTCTTCCTTTTGCTTCCTTTTTAGAGTAGAAGCACCCCCAGCAAACAAACACTTGGGAGATATGCACAGGTCAGGCTGTGTCTTAGGGTGAGGGAGCAGCCTGGGAAAACTGCCTTTTCAAATTGTTTCGAGCATCTACCGAGTGATATCTCAGGAGCTGACCTGCCAAATGCCTGGTTTGAAATCTGCTGTCGTTCTATGATAAGGACCGGGGTACACTCCATTGTCCATTCCCTTGGAGGGGACCCACCAGAGAAATGTCTCTTAGGCCTCAGCTGCAGAAAAAGCAGATCCACTGCCTTTTTAGTTTTCTGGGCAGAGTTCTTGATGTCTTTCGTTTCCCTCTTTGCTCTGCCTCCAGGGAAGCTCAGAGTTACATTTTCTATGTCCCTCTGGGCGCTGCGTGTCTATGTGACTGTATTAACCTTATTTCTGGCTCTAGTACTGACTTTCCTGCTCTTGCCTTACCCAGGTCCCTTCATCTCTTTACTTCATCCTTTTGTTTCATGGGCATCCTTTTGAGAAGGGATCAGGAGTCAAATGCTCCTGCCTTGAAGGTGGCAGCAGGTAGGGGTGCTCATCCCCCAGGGAAATGGCCTGGAGCAGGGGGAAGACATGGGGCTTCTGCCTGTGCTGACCGTGCAGGTGGCAAGCCTTGGCAATGGGTACTGGGGGCCTCTGACTGGTGCCTCTCAGAGCTGGAATATCTTGCTGGGTTTAACGGGTTATTAAATGTTCAGAGTTAACACACTTAAAAAAATACAGTATGGCCCCAAAGACAGCCAACCACTTCGTCTGGTGTTCAGCGGAAGAAGGAATAAGCAACTAAAGATGGAGGAAAGGCTGAGTATGCAGCACTGACCAGGAGAAGGATGTTGGTCTCTAATGCTCTGCTGGCCTAAGGGTCGTCAAAGGCCTACACAACCTTCCCTGCATGTGCTGACTTTGGAACCTCACTTCCTGTAAGTTCTGATTCCACTGCCTGTGTAGGCAGCGGGAGGATGGCGGGAAGATGGAAGGCACTGTTGAGTGCGGCACAGTCCTCAGGGATTTATTTCCTGTTGACAAAGCTGCGCCCAATGCTCCCTTGGGAGAACAGTGGCCAACAGTTGCCAGTCTGGCTCTGACCCTCACAGGTTTACCCTGCTGAGAGAGGGCATCTCAGGTTACTTCTCAAGCCAACTTGGGTTAACAGAGTGTTAAGGCAGCTGGAGGCTGGGGTGGGTTGTCTTGGCTGGAAGTTGTGGATCTGGTGTGGCTCCACCTTACGGAAGACTTGTGTTAGTGAAAATCTAGAGTTATTCTATTTTTTCGTTGTGGGTCATTTCAGCAACACCCCTCGTGATGCCCTTACTCGGGCTCACCAGATGTCAGTGTAGAAATGGCTAATAGTGGGATCCTTCCACTACTGGAGGCATAATCTTTCTTCCCAAATGAAGGAGAAGCCACCCCTTCGGGTCTTGAAGCCAATGAATGCAGCTGAGACCTGGATTCTCAGGAAGCATCCAGATGAAGGTTGAATGTCTGAAGATGGGTCCATCAGCCTTAATTTGCACTGCATCACATTTGCAAGTTGCAAAATGGAATTTGCAATTGCTTTTCGGCAATGTTCAAATTAGCACTTCTTAGCATATTAATGAACTACTTTTTTTTTTTTCCCCGTTATGTGACCAATTTTAATGTAAATAGCAGCCTCCATGCAAAGATTAGGTCAGCGTTTCATGAGAATAAAGTTCTAAAGCTTCCTATGTAGGCTGAGAATCCAGCCTTTGGAGGGGCATGGCTTCAGCCCAGACAACAGTCCAGAATGTGTGGATTTTTCAGACCCCCGGCCTGGCAGGCTGAGGTCCTGAGGTCTGGGATGAGGTTTCTGGCTACTGGCTCAAGAGATTAGACAACCATGAGGGAGGATGCAGGCTCTGTGCCTGACGAGGCTGGTGACTCGGCCAGGTGGGCAGGAGTGTCTGTTTATCTCCGTGTCCGAAAAAGAGATCAAAGCGTAGGCCACATGTATCACATCACGTTCATACTTACAGAGGGAGAAACTTTCTTCAAAACAGGTCAAAATCTGCTATGAAGGGGTGTTATGTGAATTCCCCTTTCTAAGATATTTTCCTGTACTGATGCTCCTCTGGTATATGTTTCAAGTAGCTAGTCCCAAGTCTTAAGAGCATTGTCCATAATCACCCAAGCATTTTTTGGAGCAAAGTCAAGAGAAGTTGGAAGTAACCCTCCCTATAAGGACCTTGTAGCTCCTGGCCATGAGCAGCCCGGTGATGGGATCCAAGGCACAGAGGAGAAGAAACCAACAAATGGGGCTTTTAAACGTGTCCAGAGACCACAGAGTTGTGTACCATCTGTCCTGCAGAGCCAGCGGTTGGTGAAATGAGAGACCTTGTATGGCCTCCCAAAGCCCTGGAGCTGGATGAGAAACCAGAGCCCGAGAAGTCGGCCTGGGTGGTCTCTAACCGGCTGCCCTGCTGGCTGAGGACCATGGCCTGGGGCCTCTGGAAGGGATGGTGACCTTCTGCATCAGAGTGACGCAGCCACACCAGGCTTTCCAAAAGAAGGATGGACCCCACGTTTTCTAACTGGCAGTGCTTTCTTGGTTCATTATTCAAAATGAAATGATTATTCATCCCCAGCTTGAATTACCAGCTAAATAGTATTTTCCTGCTG
>NW_006798798.1:2941113-2944951 GCF_000442215.2 Lipotes vexillifer | reverse complement strand
CCTGCTGAGTGTACATTTGTAACACTATCCATTTCATCCTGCGAGATGGCATTACCTTCCAGGGCCTACGGCTACCTAGTCCTTGGTATCTATAGATGGGTGCGTGGGTGTGCTGATTGCATTTTAAAAACAAGAGTTTGTGTATCTAATGGATCTGGAAATAATCAGTAACTAAGGTAGCAGAGGGGGAAAAAAATCTAGGTCCTGATGAGTAATTTTAAAACTGTGAATACTTCACAGTTTGATAGATTCCCAGGGAAGGAGTCCTTCAGTCACAGTGTCTCCCAAAATGCAACTGGGCCAGCAGGTGCTCTTTTTGGAGACCCTGGGAACCTGGTAGGCATTTTGTTCCCTGGGAGAAAAGAGCCTTCTGCCTCCCATCATTCCTGTGAAATCAGTCCATCAGGGAACAATGACCTTAGTCAAGACCCTTCCAGAAGAGCCCAAGTCACATGAGCTTGTCAAACCATAGATTATCTTGGCTCGTGTGACTGAAAATTCCAGCTTCAGGTGTGGCTCGATCCAGGGGCAAGGACACTGTCAGCAGGGTTCACCTTTGATTTCTTCTACCTTGACTCCATTTTCAGGCAGTCTGGACACTCTTTGTGGTGGTGAGATGGCTGCCAGCAGCTCCAGACATTTATCTATCCTCTCAGGAACTCTAGGGAAAAGATTCTCTCTTCACACAAACACCTGTTATTGAGTCAGTCTGGCCCTGATTAGGTCCTAAACCCACCCCTGAGCCAGTCACAGTGGCGAGTGGGATGTGATGTCCTTGTTGTTTCGGTCTGGGTCACTTGTCTATCCCTGGAGCTGCGGGTGGGTTCAGCTCCTCCCAAGACCACATGGATGGAGCGTGGGGGAGGAGTGGTTCCTCAAGGAAAATCAGGATGCTATTTCCAGTAAAAGGAGGAAAGAGGCTGGGCAGGCAAAAACAACAGATGTCCACCCTAACAGCTTTTCGGTTAACTATTCACATAAGTCCAGGAGCAAAGTTATATCCCGAGAACAGAAAAGGAGGCTGATTCTACCAATTTAACTATTTATATTTTCTCAGTAAGTGGTTGGCCCACAGTCTGCGGGTTTCCTTTTATACAGAGGCTAGTAACTTTCACCCCTTATTTGCAAGCTCGTAGCATCTGCCGGGCTCACCTACCAGAAGCTTGGATCTCCCCCGGCTGGGGTCAGATTGGACGGGAAAGCTTGCTGCTCTGCCCCTGGCAGGGGACCAGTACTGGTGCCTTCACGGGCTCTTTCTGCTCCAGCTTTCTGAGTGTGGGATTCTGCTGGTGGAGTCAGAAACAGGGTCTGGGAAGAGTCCTCACAGATGGTCAGTCTTTCAAGCATTCTTCTGAGACACGGCTACACTCCCCTGTCCTCCTGTCCCGGATGTTGGCTCCCGGGATGTCTTCTGGAACTTGTGGCTTATCGAGTGGCCACAAGTTGAGTCAGTCTTGTCTCCTCTAACTCTTGCAGATTTAACCACTTGAGCCCAGAAATTCTGGAAGAAGCCACACCTCATGTCTCTTGACTCAAGGGTTGGGAGGCTGCGCCTGGGAGACTGTCCCCCCCTTTTGTCTCTTCTCCCTCCCCCTCCTTCCCAAGCCTCCTTCTCTCCTAAGCTCCTCCCTCTGGTAGGTCCTGGAAGGAATTAGCGGTGGTCTTTTAGTCCCTTAGCTGATGCCACTGTTCCATTTTCTACAGGTGCCATGGGCTGGGGTGGGGTGTAGGTTGGGTCCGAGGAGGGCGAAAAGGAAGAGCTGGCAGGAGTAGCAGCGGCTGCCCTGCCGCTACTGGCATCCCACGGTTCCACCCCGGCCACCTTGGATCACTGGAAGGTTTAGGGGACAGACATTGGCTGCTGGTTCAGGCCTGGAAACGACCTCCCTGGCTCGCCCTTCACTCCAGGTGTTCAACTTCTCATCTCATGCCCATTCGGAGTTTGCCGTCCCTCAGAGGCCGGGTCCAATCCCATGAGGACAATTCAGAGGCAGGGGGCCGTGGACATCTCCTTCCCACTTATTAGGGCAGAATCGCTCTGACGAAGTGGCAACGGCCCGCCAGAGTCTCATTATTTTGGGCTTCATTGAAATGCGCCGCAGAGCCATCCCCGGTACTTTATGTACTAAACTTAACTACAGTAATGTATTCAAATCATTCTGAATTTATCTAGACTGAGCATTCTTTCCTCCTCCACAGTTTTTTTTTTTTTTTTTTTAAAGATAGCAAATGTGCTTTTGGAGACAAACAGCTTAGGGCCTCCTATTCTGCACGGGACGCACAGGTGACCCCTTCGTGCCCCTCTCTGCCAGCAGCGGCCACCCGGGGCTCACCGGATGGCAGCGGTGTTTGGGGACCTGAGGTGGCTCCGTGTCCCACCTCTTCCACTTTTCTCCCCACGTCCCTGCCCTTGCTGGGAAGTGCGCTCTGGAGTGGAGGGGATGGTGGCACCCAGATACCAAACTGGGGACTCAGGAAACTACAGGAGAGAGGAGAGGGCGCAGAGGAAGGACCTGGCCTGGCCTGGAGGTAGGAAACCACTTGTCACCCCAGTTTGGACACCAGCTTTCGGGGGGACTTTGGGACACTCTGTCCTCTTTTCTGGACCTCAGTTTCCTTGATATGAAAACTCACGTTGATGAGGGTGGTGCCTTTGAGCCAGTTCAGGGGCTCTTAGCCTGGGCTCCATCATGAGCTTCGGGATGGTCCGTGGACCTCTTGAAATTTTAAGCAATATTGTGTTTTTTTTCTGGGGGAGAAAGTCCATAGCTCTTACTGCGTTTTCAAAGAGCGCTTGTCTGGCAGGGGCTAAGATCTCAAACATCTGCAGGCGCTCAGGACCCCAGGCACCTGTGCGTGCATCTGCTCAACCCTGGTTTTACAGATGGCACTGCTGAGGCCGGGTGAGGGGACTGGCCGGGAAGCTGGGCAGGGTTCTTGTGGGGACCACTGGAGACTGATCCTGGTGGGGCTCCAAGAGGAGGGAGGCTGGGAAGAACCAGCTAAGCCCTGCTGGACTCCCTCCTAGAACTTTCCAGAGGGAATCCCAGCGGAGAGGAGGGGTGTAAAAATGAGCCATGTAGGAAATGCATACAAACCAAAGCTTTGGGCCAAAACGACCAGGATTGTGCGGAATTGGTTAATGACCATTGTCTGATGTGAGTTTCTGCCTTCACGTCTGCCTCCCAGATACAAAATGGAAGCTCTGCTCCACTAGGGGTCTTGAGCACAGCTGAGGGCACGCGGCTCCTCCAGGGCCACTCTCTCTCTGCCATAGACTGGAGTCTCCATTGTTGCAATAAGCATCTTTCTTGTGTTCCTCAGCATCTTCCGTGTTCCAGGTCTCAGGGCCACATGAGTCAGTGAGCTTCCTTGAGTTGATGGAGGTGAAGGGCCCCTGCTCTTTCCTCTCAGGTGGAATCATCTGCCCTTCCTTCACTTATTCCTGAATTTGTCTCCTGCTCTCTGTTTAACTGGCGGAACACTGGGGACCACGGTCTCTGTTGTCCCGTGGCTTCTCTTGGTGTAAAATGGCTGAGCCCCCGTCCATCTTGCCTGGGCTCCTCCTGGTCAGAACTGTAAGTGGCGCTGCTGTAAATATCCCATGGGAGTCTGTGCAGCTACAGGTCCCATTTGGTTCCAATGGGAAACCCTGCACATCCCATAAACAGTTCAGCATCTCTGCTTGCCTGGAAAGCGTTCTTCTCTGTAGACTTTGCCAACCAGAGAGGCCTTTTGAAGCAACTCTCCTTATTATTTATCCCCGACACTCAATGCTTTCACTTTCCAGTCATGGAGGAAATATTAATAAAGAGTTTTTTTTTTTTTTTTTTTTTTT
>NW_006798798.1:2937907-2941103 GCF_000442215.2 Lipotes vexillifer | reverse complement strand
TTTTTGCGGTACGCGGGCCTCTCACTGTTGTGGCCTCTCCCGTTGCGGAGCACAGGCTCCGGACGCACAGGCTCAGCGGCCATGGCTCACGGGCCCAGCCGCCCCGCGGCATGTGGGATCTTCCCGGACCGGGGCATGAACCCGTGTCCCCTGCATCGGCAGGCGGACTCTCAACCACTGCGCCACCAGGGAAGCCCTAAAGAGTTGTTTTTAAAAATTTGGTTAAAAGACGTAATTCTACTGTCTTTGAAAAGGCAAAGACAAGCTTGCTCTCTGCCTATGGAAGTGTCATCCTGTACGACTGAGCCAGAAGTTCTGTGTACTCACCATTAAATAAATTTTTTTTTTTTTTTTTTTGCGGTGCGCGTGGCTCTCACTGCTGTGACCTCTCCCGTTGCAGAGCACAGGCTCCGGACGCACAGGTTCAGCGGCCATGGCTCACGGGCCCAGCTGCTCCGCCGCATGTGGGATCTTCCTAGACCGGGGCACGAACCCACGTCCCCTGCATCGGCAGGCGGACTCTCAACCACTGCGCCACCAGGGAAGCCCTAAATAAAATTTTATAATGAAAATTTTGTCTTATGAAGGTGAAACTTTGAGAACATATTAGAATTCTCATTTTTCTATGCATAGCAATCAAATGACCTTCCCATACTGCCACATAAAGTATAGATTTAAAGTTAAATGATCCAGTCAGTCATTTACCATTTTCTTAAAGAGTAATTTCTTCTGTAACTATGGATGTTTACGTACGGCTTTCTTTTTTGGTATTTACCTTTTAAGAATTGAAGAAAAACTGACATTCTTTTCTGGAACTGTTTTTTAATAGCCTTTGTTTATTTTTAATATGTGGCGTTCCAGGCCCTTGCTCTAATGATTTTTTTCACACTGCATTGATAATTAAATTCATTCATTTTCCCAGCTGCACAATTCCTTTAAATAAAAAGTTATGGGTAATAACACCTCATACTCAAAGTACAGAGGAGGAAAGCGCATATCAGGAGCTCTCCATCGAGGGAAATCACTCAGATTGTGTAGGTCATGGGTTAAGGTGAAAAATCTGTACAGGTCCTCAGGTGTTCAGGTCGTCTTAATTCATAGATTGTGACCTATGGGTTCTGATTTTCTGAAACTGAAAAATATGCATTTTTCTTTATGTTCATAAAGATATAATTTATCTCCATCTATCCTATTTAGATTTTTAGTTTACAATGTGTAGTCATCGTGTCAACAGAAGCACTGAAAGTGTTGGTTTCTCTTAAATGATTGGAGACTGTTTGCATGCTGTTACCACCTATCATATACATTAGGAGGGCAGTAAAAGTGAGCTGAGATATTTAGTGACATAAAAAGAACCATGTAGATTTGTGAAAATGTACAACTGTGATCATGGAAGAGATTCTTGAAGTAATGAGAGAAATGCTTCGTCTCTGGGCTAGTGATTCACTTGTAACTTCTGTAATTTCATGGATGCTATAAGGATTTGGTTTTTACACATTTTAATTTAGTCCAGAGATGTTCCTATTTTAATTATCCATACACAAGGGCACAGTATCTTTCTACGGTTATTGCTATATGTTACTTTTATATATAGCAATAGCAATTTGAAAAAAAAAAAAACCAACAAAATGCTTTCACCTAGATGACCAAAGGGTTATACTCATTTGTTTTCATGACACTGTGTGGACCTTTGCATTTTTAAATAGGATTTTTAAATACACGAGATGCAAACACTCACGGATGGGCACACAGACGGTTACGCACAAGAGAATAGAAAAAGAATCTTTTCGATGTCCCCCTTTTGTGAAGATTTGGTAGATGCTTCGGTGGCAGCCCCTGAAAGGGGATGCCTGGAGCCCCTTGCTTTCCTCGTTGAAACCAGAGGGCACAGAATCGGGGAACCTGAGAGCAAATTGATTCCCACTGAGCCTCAGCTATCACATTTCAATATAGAAAAGCCCATTTGGTGAAATGTGATATTTTCACTATTGCATTGGGCTCAATCTGTAGCAAGGAAAGAGACAAAAAATATGTATAACATATAAAATAAATACATTTCTAAATTATGTATATTTATAAATATACATAAATATATAATATATAAAAAGAACAAGATCTGATGGAAGCAAATGTTGGCAAAAGCTAAAATTTAAGTCACCCAGCTCACACACTATCCTGTGTCTGTGAAGAGGTGATTCCTTTACAGCCAGGGGGCAATTCTACCCCCTCCCATGGAGAAGCGGCAAGCAGAAATCGGTTGCATTTAAACGAATCCCCCTGCAAACCCTCCTCCCCGGAGAGGTTGTGGGACATTGTGCTGAACACAGACCTTCTCTGGCAACTCTGCGGGGATGCCTGGGAGCTCTTACCAGAAGCAGGCCCCTGATGTCACAGGCTCAGAGCAAAGCCTTTGAATTCTGCCGAACTACCTAGTCCCACGGATGAGTCCCACAGTCCGGTGGGCCAGCAGAGAGTGTCATCTGTTTAATGGGGTGACACCTGATTTGGGGAAAGGAGAGGAAGTAAAGGGTTCACATGAGCTCCCAGGAGCCTTGGAGGAAGGGCGTAAGCCAGAGTCACAAAATTGGGCATCTTGGGGGCCCGATCTACCCACAGATGTGTCCTGCTCGGTTCTCAGATTATTAAAGAGAAATATGAATTTGTTGCCAACATTTAATGATCGGAGAGTTCACATAATTATCTGCATTTCTGGCTTCATGTGAATGTTTGGAAGTGCTGGGAATGTTGGGTCCTCACATCCTTGGAGAGCAATTTATCGGAGCTGGCCCCCTGCCCCTTTAGATGCTGCAGACCCCTCCCAGGCCTCCCTGGGTCTTCCACCGGCAGGCTTCCCCCATGGGCGATCTGTCTGGCCCTCCTGCTGGTGTCTGCTTGGGGGCGGTTCGGCCACTGCCTTGGACAGCCCTGCCTCTTCTCCCTGTGCAGCCAGCTGGGGTTTGTTACAAGTGACAACTGGGCTAAGAAGTGTCAGCCGCATTGCTCAGAGGTGGGATCTTTCATACTCTCCACTGGGACCATGTTCTTTTAGCCTAGACACAACCATGCTTCTGAGAGCAAACTCCTCCCAGCCTCGGGAAGGAGGCTGACGTGTAAGGGGTTTACTGCGCAGCCCCCTTGCAATCTGCAAAGCTGGGGTGGAAGGCCAGCTCTACGCACCTGCCTCAGGTAGGACGGC
>NW_006798798.1:2894846-2937685 GCF_000442215.2 Lipotes vexillifer | reverse complement strand
GCATTCCTGTGGCATTTAAAGATGCTGTTGCCTCTGAAGTTGGTACCTGCTGAGGCCTGGGGTCTCACAACACTGTTTTTCCCAATGATTAATTTTCTCTTTCCTTCCCAGTGGTGGTGAAATGTGTGTAGGTACTCAAGTGTGTGTGTGTGTGTGTGTGTGTGTGTGTGTGTGTGTGTGTGTGTGCGCGCGCGCGCGCACACACACTCCCAGGTGGGGTCTCCACCAGCTCTATTCTTGTCTGGCACAAGGGGAGGCACTGCGAGAGTATGTATGGCTCTGTGCAAGGCCATCCCCACATCTGGGATACAGCTCAAAGAACCTGCTTATCGTCACTGTCCCCTGCCAGACTGGGAGTTCCTGGAGGATGGGGCTGATGTCATTTTCATCCTGTATCTCCAGCACAGACTCAGTTACTGGTGCTGACTGAATGCCTGGATGGATAGATGGATGGTGAATGGGTTCTGTCCTCTCTGTTCATCTGGGACTGGATGTTGCTAACTTAGCCTGGTTATGTGGTCCGGCAGGCTCGTGAGGCAGCGGGAGAAGCAGCCTAGGCTGGAGGGGGTGTGCCAAGAGGGCCCGTGGGTCCAGGTCCTAGTCTGGCCTCTGCCATTTCTCAGCCATTTCCTTTCCTGAAAGAAGGAAAGCGGGGTCATATTGTTAAGGTTACTTTTCCTGTTAAACTTCCTCATTCCCCTCTCCTCTCCCCACCCACTGTGTTGTCTGCTCGACACAACTGCCAGACCCAACCCTGGAACACAGTTTTCTGAAGGGCCTCCAAGATCTCACCCCAACCTGAGCTGGAGGTACCGTCGCTTACCTGTCTGGGGGAGTGTGTGCTTCAAAACTTTCATAATCAAGGAGAACTCGCTATCTCGAAATTGGACATGTGTCCATTTCCTGCATTCCCCAAGAAGCATCCTCACCTGCATCCCGCTGCAGCCATTGTTGGTATGAGGACCCACCCAGGGTGGCTGCACTTCAAGGCACCATTCACTAAGTGAGTGCACAGCCAAAGTTGTTTGCTGAGGTGGTAGTCACCTGAGAGGAGCATCTGGCCCAAGCTGGGCTCCGTTTTCCTGGGAATCTGTATTCAAAAGCTTTGGTTTTGTTCACTGTGTCTAAGGGGAAATGAAGATGAATTCAGCACTTGAGACCCCAATAGGGGTGAGGCTGTCTCACACTGGGCTCAAAAAGGGTCCCAGTTCAGGCTACAAAAGAGGATTTGGAGTATGTTTTGAGGGCACACACATGGCAAAGGAGCAAAACCCTGTGGCCAAGGAGCTTTTGCTAGAAGTGTAGACTCCTAGACTATGTCGATGACACAGGTTTTCTGAGAAAAAGGAATTGGCCAAAGGAAATTACCAGAACACATAGGATGAGTGAAATGATTCCCAGCTAAAGATCTTGGAGGAAAGGAATTCTTTTTCTTGTGTTGAGCATAAAGCCTTCCTGAAAAGATTCCAGAATAGAAGGTGGAGGGGGTATCTCCATCAGGGGTTACAAACCCAAGTGCCTGCCCAGGCCAGACGGGGGACGGGGGTCCACTCCCTGGACCACCCTTCTTGTCTTTGCCTGTCTGAACCCTACCAGAACGGTTGGAGGGGAAAGAAACTACAGGAGGAAGGAAAAGGCCCAGGTTAGTCCGTCATGCGTCCTTGGAGGCTCACATGTACATATATCTCTGCTACACCTCCCCCTAAAGGTTTTACTGTTTAACTGTGTCCACATGCTTCCATCTTCCAAGAGCTACTAGTTAACCTAGAGTGGAGTCAATCTGGGCATCTGGGTTTTCTTAACCTGTGCTGTCAAGAATTTATGCATATTTTACATCCACACTTCTCCCTTCCTCACTCCCTACACACACTCCCCTGCCCCCCTCACCCATACACACACTGACCAGACTGTAACATCTCCCAGGGCGAGGCTGTTCCCCAAGGTGCCCAGGACCGGGCAGTACAGCAAGTGCCCATGTGTCTGTCTTTGTTGGTGGACTGGTGAGGTCAATGAACATTTGACCTCAGAGGTTTTGCAGGCCTGGGATTCTCATTGTGAAGGTCCCCCGAGACAAACTAGGAATTGTTTTAAACGTATTGCCCCAAATGTGAAGCAGACACAGGGTCTGAATAGTCTAGAGGCAGTTGGAGCCCTAGGCTTCCCAGATCTGGCTAAATTAGAGAGCTACATGATTTACTGAAACACAAGAATATTCTGCTTTTACTGCACAGAAGCACCATCCCCAGTTATTTGTTTTACACATTTTCCCCATTAGAAAATGAAGCATAGGAATTGGAAGACGACCGGGATGTTCTGTATTCAGGGGTTTTTGCATATCTACTTGGTAACTTCGTATCTGTAACAGCTTGGGCAGAGCATCCTTAAAGAGCCTTGTTTGGATTTGTCTGGATAATGTTTTCCAGTTCAGAGTAGCTGCTAGAGCAGTAAGAAAATGCTTTTTGGCAAAACTCAGATCCATTAGCTTTGCTGTTCACACCTGCAGGGCTTCTCCATCCAGGCATGGGGGTAACATAAGCACCTTGATATTTGCAAGGACTCTTTAGGAAAAATAGGGAAGAAAAAAACAAATCAAGATGCCTAATCAGAAATTACCTTCCTCGTAGTAAAACCTAAATTCATGAGAGTTTATAAAAATAGATTTCTTTTAAATGCCGGGGAAGAGATTTAGAAGCAATTTGGCAGATTGGGATGCATGCGACCGACCTGCGCCAGGTTCTTCTTACGTTAATAAATATTCATTTTGTCTTTGTGGGGGGCATTCCAAGTACAAGACAGAGGGTCCTTGTTGTAGAAGTCAGATCTATTTCTACAGCAAGAATTTCAGATTCTTAAGTAACAGGTATTCTTTTCTAAAAATGTAACTCTTTCCTAACAAGTCAAACCTCCGGTGGGAAATCCGCTCCAGGAGATGGATTCAGTCATGGCCTTTCCTTCCCGCGTGCAGCTAAGCAAAGCCAGATCTGAGGACAATGCTCTCTCCCCTCTGAATCACCATTTTTTTTGGACATGCAGAAAAAACCTTCATTCAATATTGATAGTGTTTTGATACATTAAAATCAACAGCAAGTCAGGAATCTTATATAAAATGTGTACAGATGGCATTTTTTCCTGGTTTCACCTTTTTTGACCAGAAGAATCCATTTTTAAAGGGATTTCCCCTCTCTTTAAAGCCTGCAGTCGGTCTAGTTCTCAAGAATGCAGGTCCACTTGGTACCGAAATGGCTCCTCCCAAGATGTTTGGGAAGGTGTCTTTATTATTAGTTACATCTATTTTCCACATGTGTTCAATTTAGCAAATTTGGAGCTTCAAAAAAACCTGAAAATAATCTTTCTTCATCTGAGACACAAGAGAGTAACATTGTCCATAGAGGTAAAAATAAATGCCTTGTCATTCTAACAAATATTTTAAAGCACACCAGCAGATATATTCCAAATGTATTTCACTGAAATTTATTTGAAAGACAAAGAGAGAGAGAAAGAGAGAACAAGAGAGACTTAGTTTTAGTTGCAGCTGTTTCCAAAGAGTTTGGGCACATATATTCTTTCATTCCTTCGCATGATTTCGATAAAATTAGGTCAAAGAAATGTTCATTTGAAAACAGTGCTTTGTCATATTATCTACAACACATGTCTAGCAAATTTATGAATCCAGCATTCATCGGCGTGAAGTTCCCAATCCTAATGAATGGTTTAGACAGCATTGTCATCAATTTTCCGCAGGTGCAGCCGAGGCAATCAGTCACTTCAATCAAAAGCCTCCGTCAACTTGCATGGCGCTGTCATTTTTTACACTCGGATTGCTGAAATTAACAAAAACGATCACTCCCAGAATGGCTTGACACCCCTCCCGCCTGTGGGTGGTGCTTTTGAGCAGCGCTTTGCTGCTAGCAGAGCTGCAGATTTTGAAAGCATTCTTTTTTTTTTTTTTTTTTTTTTTTTTTACTTTATACTAACATAATATTTCTTTTGTGATATTATGGAGATAAAATTGCACTGTATGTTTTAACACACATTACAACAACCTCTTAAGGCAAAAAAGTAAATTCATGCAAATGAGTTAGAGATCGTGAAAAGATTGGTTGTGGGGTGTGGTGCAAGGTGGGACGGGGATCTGCTGGGAAAGGCTCTGATGGCCTCCTGGGAGGTCGGCAGTTTCTGGACTTCCTCGCCTCTTCCCCTGTCAGGCCACATAGTAGATGGCAGTTTGGGCTCTGAACTTTGGAGCTGTTGCTTTAAGAGTTAAGATTGAAAAACCAGGCCACCTGGTTTCTTTCACCTTGTCTTTCCTCTGAGTTTACCTTTCACTTGCTTCCAAGTCTCTGGAAATCTTCTCCAGGGAAGGCTTTATCGATATCGGGAGAGGCACATTTTATTACAATATGGGTGTCGAGAATTATACTCTTACCTTTGCAGCTAATGAGCTGCGTCTCCTCAAAGGGGTAACAGCACCTTCAAATCCTCTCACCTTAAAAGACTCATGACATCTCAGAAGTAGAAGCTTTGGCTTTTTATATCACTGAAAAATAACCTTGTTTCCCAAACTCTATGGTCCAAAAATCATTTCAATCGTTGCAGCAATACAAAGAGAAAGCTGCGAGAGAAACTCTGCATGTGTCAAAGCTGAACACGCCTGTCTTAATCCTGAGAACACCACCAGGTGCTTCTAAATCTTTAAAATATACGGACAGACAGAAAGCACTTAGCATCGGTTTCCTCCATGATGAATAGAGTTCACCTTTGTAGTTTGCCAAAAGTCAGTAAGCTTTTCTTTCCCATTTGTTTCAGCAGAATCAGGAGTAGAAATGCAGGTGGGACCAGATAAACTCACATTGTCTTGGCCTTTTTTGCTTAATGACAGCAGTCGATCTGCTCGTAGCAGCCGGTAAGAAAGATGTGCTAATATTAACTTATTTAAACGATCGGGTTACTTTGATTGACAGAAGCGCTTGAATTTATTAAACTGGCTGGAAAAATATTGAGGTGTCTTTCCCATATCACAAATGGTCAGTTACCCCAACGTTTCTGTGGCCACATTAAAAAATCCACATGGTTTCTGCAGAATGCAAATTTTAAGACTCTAATAAAAATGTACTTTGTAATAACTAGTTGTGTCACTTTGCAAATAGCTTTGATGCAGGAGTCCTGCCTGCAAACGGTTGAGAGCTACATCTGTGTCATCCGTACCTGCGTTTACAATCCCTTCCCTCAGAGAGCAATTAGGGACTGGCGAGGCTGGAGTTCTAGCTAATATTTGAAACTACATGTGCGCCTGCAGCTAAATGGGGAAAAGGGGCTGTGATCATCTGTGCCTGGAGAAAATAATTCTAACAGCGCCCACCTTTTAGACACTTGATAAAAAATGCAGTTAGGGAAGCCTGCAGAGTCTCGAGGGGGTAGCTTTTCCACTGAGGAATAAAGATTGCCACCCAGTAGCCAGCTGGACTCGCTGGAGGAAGTCTACATTTTGGCTCACTTCCGAGGAGTTTGAAGTTAAATGGTCCTGTCTGCTGCTTCTCTTGTTTGTGTCACTTGTTAAAGATCTCTTGAAATGCACCATTACAGTTTCTCTTTAGTTTATTACAACAGAACTAAACTAGTCAGTGTGCATTTTGGCTACCCCTAATTTCTTATGAGCTCCTATGGCATAGACCTAATTTCCTATGAGCTCCTATGGCATAGATCTTTTCTTTTCCTTTTATTACCAAAATATAAAAGCATTTGACTTACTATCACTCTTCATGTAACTGTAGATGTCGGAATAAAAGGGGAAGTGAAATGGAGTGTCCATAAATCAAACAAATGGATGCAGGGGAAAGAATCAACAACATATATAGCCAAAAATATGTATCGTCTTAAAGGAGATGCTTTGTGTCATCTGTGAGTTTTGATACCGTGCTTTCCATTAGGCTGTTCTCTATTTTACAGAGAAGGCAAATATTTCCATATTTGATTTTTCCTTTCTCTTCCAATCCAAATGAGAATCTCTTTGTTGTTGTTGTTATTTTCTTGATAAAAGGAAGGGAATTAACATGGTTTTTTCCCCCATGAATATATGTGGTGAAAAGATTGTGGCGTGTTTTGACTAAGCATGCAAAATGTTTTATTAATCAGAGTACTAGAGTAGAAATGAAAGCACCACGTCTTTAAAAGTGCCTGGGCGTCCAGGTACACTGGGAGATCGGTAAAACCGTTGACCAAGCACAATATACGTAGACAAATGTCTTCTCATTGTGTGATGCGTGAAGGCCATGACAGATGGCTTCTAACAACAAAGCGTGGCCACCGAGGCAAAATTAGTGTTGTTTTAATTACCAGTGTCTGTAATGTTATCTATCCATAACTGCCTGAAATAGACCATCACCGAGGGTGAGCGGACCACCTGAGCTGATGCTTCCACACACGGCTCTTACCGGCTCCCCGGTCACAGCACTGTGCTTAAAAAAAAAAGTTTAATGCTTCCCTCGAAACGTTTACTTATAGCGAAAAAATTGTTTCTTGTTTAAGGGAAGTGCCTTTATCTTTCTCTTTCAAAGCGAAGAAACAAGCTGATCTTATTAAATGCTATTTGGAGGTCAGAGTAATAGGCAGAAAATGGAACTGGTCTTGACATTCTTCATCTAAAGTTTACACTCTTGGAGCGGTGTTTTTTGTCAGTCACGAATAGCATTATGACACTAATAGGAAGGAAAATTCTTTATTTTTGAAACCTCCTTGAGCTGAGATGGGCCGCTCTTCAGACGTTAGTAAGTGTGTATGTTGCGAAGATGAATTATCCCTTACTTTCTGAGCTTGCGGGAGATGAAAGATAGGCCAGCTTTTGAAAATGGCCTGCGTGGCACATGCTATAAATGAGCAAGGGAAGCAATCGAGCTAATAGATTACAGTAATTATCCAATCTTTGGCTAGTTTGTATTGGCAAACTATAAATACAGTACACATTAGAACAAGGTGCTTACAGAATGTACATGAAAGGTCATTGTAATTTGCAAGTCGCTAGTCATTAGAATATGCTAAAAACCATTGCTTCAGGGCTCAGATTTTAATGATGAATACATTGATTATTAAGTAGCAGAGGAAAAATGTACAAGAGCTGCTGTGGTGTAGTGATAGGTCACTTTATTTTGGGAAGGAAATCAACTCAGCTTCAGAATGCATGCATTGAAGAATATAATTGCAGTGAGGAAAATTCCTCAGAGGAGCTTGGCCCATATTAAAAGCAAAAACTTGAGACATGTTTGTGATAAGATTACTAATAAATCTCTGCTAAGTCTTAGACTCCTGACAATAATACAGCAACAGGGTACTTCATCTTCTCCAAGCTTTAGAATTTAAGATCAGTCACAAACAATCTAAATTACGACTGATGCTAGGCAGATGCAGTACTGGACGATGCTGCTCGTCATAAATCTCTCGTTCCTTATATGCAAATTAAACTCCATTTTAAAAGATAATTTTTCACATGGTGATCGCCTTTATTTGCAAAATGCTGGTGATTTTTAAGGGGGAGAGAAAAAGCCAGGCTCCAGATCCGGGAATGATTTTGTGCAAGAGGGGTGTCAGGAGCACGTACTCTGGACCCGTTGGGTGGCTGCCACCAACTTTGGAGAGAAGTTATGAACCACGAGGCGCTTAAACTTGGCTTTGCTGTGTCCAGCAGCCGCCTTGGCAACTGGCCGTCGGGGTTCCCTGGTTCCATCTACACTGTGAGGCTCTCTGACATTTTATAGCAGAGCTCGGTGCCCATCCTGCTCTTTCTGGGATGGAAGCATTTTCTCTGACAGCCCCTCCTCCCCCAAGGCAAGCTCCCCTCGCAGAGTGCACTGTGCTAACCTCCTGACTTTTTTGTGTTTGTTTGTTTGTACTTTAGAGGTAAAGCAGCTTACATCTGTGTCCTGAGGGTGAAGAGCTTGTTTCTCTCCTTATCCCCGCCTGTCCTCTTGAAATGTTTGTGTCTCAAGCACTGAATTTTTATTGTGGGGCTGTTGGTGGGAAACTTGGAAAGAATTAAAAGAGTTTCAAAAGAGTAGGATGTGCCTGCTTTTTCTGAAATCTATCATTCCACCACATCAGCCATCAGCGCCTGGGGTCTGTGGGAAAAGTTCTGCTTCGGGTAGAGCCAAGGGCAGTGGTACCCGGGTGTGGTGAGGTCTCCCCAGGTCCCCAGGGACACTGACGCTGGCTGCCAGCAATCTGGCAAAAGAGCCAAGCCAGGGGTTTTCACAGCCCACCCGACTCCCCAAGGCAGCCTGGAAGTGGGTTGCCGGGGACAGTTTCATTCTTCATGTGCCTCCAAAGAAACGTCAGGACAGAGGGTCAAGGTGGCAGTGGGTTCTCTTCCGGACAGCCACACCAGACTGGAAATCTGGGTTGCATCAGAGGCTTAGCAAAGTGCCTGCTTTTCCCTGGTGCTATGGGCAGGCTCCTACTTATTTTTCGGATGTTTTCTTGGTTCTGTGATGCAATGGCAGGTCCCAAGGAAGTGTAAAGTCTAAAGTCTATTTGTGCTTCCCTTTGTCTGTCATTCTACCCCAGAGTCTCCATAAACACACACACACACACACACACACACACTCTCTCTCTCTCTCTCTCTCTCTCTCTCTCTTTCTCTCTCTCTCTCTCTTCAAGTTAATGGACTTAAAACCCAAATGCTTGTTGATCGGTGCCGATAAAACCCTTTCCAGGGGGAAGGGACTGGCAGCTCCTCAGGGGCGATGTCATGAGAACCGGGTGGTGCATCACATCCCGTTGGGTCCTGTGTAGCCAGTGATTTCATCAGCCTGTGCATTAAGCGGCAACACCGCACAAGGGTAAGAGTATAAATATGCTTTACAATGCTCAGCTTCCTATCATAAGAATACTTCCTGAGTGGATGTAAATTTACAACAGGTGCTTATCAAATGTGAAAATGCTTGCAAATCAGAAACAAACTTGAGGGTTGTGAACATATTTCAGTGATGGTTCTTGCAAGGGCTGTGCTTGATGCCAAGCAATAATGTGTTCCTCTTTAGTTTCTACATGAAGTGTCTTTCCATGGTTTGCCACAGGGAAAATGATGATGGCTGAGCCTCAGATTCTGGTGTTAAGATGCAGATTGGTTTAAGAAAACCCGTATTTACCACTGACGCACAAATACAGCCAATATGCCCTAAATTCACATGAGAGACCTTTACTTTCAGAAGAACTAATATTTTCCTTAATTGCACGTTTCTACCAGAAGGCAGGCATCCTCTAACCATCTCTGCAGAGTCCGTGATAGAAGTGTTTTTTAACTGTCTCTTTCTCAATGACTGAGTATGTTGTATCCAGAAAATAAGGGGCGGGGGGATGGCTTCTTTTGCTGGTTGGACTGCCCTAAACAGTAAATTCCTCAGTATAATTGGGCCTTGTATGTTTTTCTCTGAATGGCACTTTTATTTGTTTTGAAGCTTTAAAATAGTCCCCACCCCCTTGCCCCCCAAATCTTTAAGGTTTGCTCTCAAGATGTACTTGTTATGCAGGGAGTAATTAGCCTGTTACAGAGATATTAATTAACATGTTAGGAATGTTTTCTTTATTAATGAGAAATTCACACATTCTATTTAAATTAATTTGTATAGTTTAAAATTAATTTATTGTGGCCTTTGATGACCTCAAATCTACTAAGACAAAACCGGAGTATTGTACTAACTGGTAAACCATTCATTAAATATTTTATGCAAATAGTGTTTGTTTATAAACAAATTAACTGCAAGGATTTTCAAAACAGGTGCTGTGTTGTGAATGCGTACTAAATGATGTGGTACTGAAAGAATTAATTAGACCTTCAGATGTAATTAGTTGCAATAATTTGCGTGATTAGCGGCTTGGTTAAGAAGTAAGACACACACATTGTAATGCAGGGGAGAGTCACTGCAGTGGTTTTGTCTTTCATATGGTGAGGATAAGCCTTCTCCATGTTTAGGAAATTTTTCAAAAAATTGCTGACATAGCTGGAGTGAATTGCCAAGTGTCCTGTGCGGGGGAACGTGGTGGTGTTTTTTCTTTTTCTCCCTTGGCTTCTTCCCGTGTATAGCCACTGGCTGCGCTGCTGTTTGTTTGCACCTTTATGAATTTTTAAAAGAGAAAGTTGTTAACCCCAGATCTTTGCATCCCCAGAGGAAATGACGACACTTAACACTTTGAGGGTTAAAAGACAGAGAATGCAATTATTATAAGCCAAATGAAACATGTCCCGCATTTCAAGATGGGCTGTTAGCGCTCAGGGAATGGCTGCAGTCATTTTTTTGACATCCCAGTGGAAGTGTCTCGTCTCTTCTTGCAGAAGATGGGCGGCCACGGTGAACGGTTTCGTCTGACGGGCTGTGGAAACGGGTAATCGTCACTGCTGATGGCTTGTTTACATGATGCTGGCGTTCTAGGGGCAAGGCCACCGAGGTGCCTGGACCACTGCATTCAACTATGTCTGTTCTCTAGGGCCATGTTGCGGTGACATGGTTTTCCAAGTCTTGGGACCCACTGACCCCTGCCCTCTCTGCTGGGGAGTTTTACATAGCATGATCTGGCTTTGGAGAATCCTGGTGAAAAACAGACTAGAATTATTTCATTCATTACTTCAAAAATATTCTTTGCGTATTCTGGGGACATAGTAGTGATCGATACCGATGAGGTTCTTTTACTAATGGCGCTTTGTGTAGGGCAGAGACAAATGAACATATGATGTTTCAGCTAATTTCAGCTACGAAGAAATACGAAGAAAATAAAACACAATAATCCGGTGGAAACTGACTGAGGGGAGTGGAGAGGCATTAAGTCTGTACAATTTTTCAGAGCTTTTAAGTAGGTCCCACTTGCTTGCAACTTTCGCTCCATTCTATTTTAATATGAAACTTCTCTGACTGTAATGCATGTTAATTTCTCTGTGTGTGGCTGTACTAAATGACACAGTGTATGCATAGATACCTAGCATGGGGCCTCCCGGCAAAGCAGGTGCTCACTAAATGACTACTGGATGTGAATCCGAATCTCGCTTGATCAGACGCCTGTGCACACTGTTATGATTTTGGTTAAGCTCTAGAGAAGAACTGGGATGACGCTTCTCATTCAAGAATGCAGTTCCTTTTGCAGCCCCTCTGAGCATCTGTCGCTCTCGTGTCCTTCCCTAGGCAATGGTGAGGAGACAGGCTAGAGGTAGTGGGTAATCGGTGAAGGGGAGTCCAAGGACTAAAATAAGCCTGTTAGTTAAGTGTGTGTGTGTGTGTGTGTGTGTGTGTGTGACATGCCCTTCTCTTCCCGAAGCCTGGTAAATGACAGCAAGACTTGAAACGTATGGGTTTCACAATTTACAAAAGTCTCCTTTACCAAGAGTTAGTTAGTTCCTCCACTACCAGGCTGAATGACCTTGGGATGATGTCTGAGTTCCCTTCTGACTCGAGCAATCAACGACTACTCTTGGCCTGGGAGAGACTGAGGATTTAAAGACGAAAACTTGTGAGTTTCCAGAGGCCCAGAGCTTTCTCTCCTCTGAATTTCTTGGTGGTGTTTGATTCTGTTCATCCTCATTTTCAGTCGCTGTTTGCCAAGCAGTCATTAAAATAGGGCCTTTATGGACGATGTTTGAACTTGAACAAAATGTGTCATCAGTAGCCGCAGTGCATCATTCTGGGCAGTGAAGGATGAAAAGTCAAAGAAAGTGGGCCACTTGATTAAAGTGAACAATCAAGGAAAGTTCTGAAAGATGGATACAGAGAGCTGGGCTGTTAATTTATGTGCACTCGATTCCAATTGCAAAGGGACATTTTTTTCCCCTCTGAAACTTTTAAGAAATTAGGTTTTAAAGCTGAACCGGTCGGTACACCACTCAACTTAGAAGAGAATTTGATTTTATGTGGTGCCTTTCCCATCCTGGCACTCTCTAATATTGCATATCAAGAGCTCCTGGCTGCAGAATGGCAGGGAGGGAGGGCCAGTTTGAATGATTCCTGAGAAGGTGATGAACACCCCAGCCTTTTTGCCGAACGCTTGGAGAAGCACTTCCTGTGACGTTTTAAAGCTTCTCTTCTCTGGGCCTTTGCGCTTCCATCCCTTCCTTGAACTATGATCATAAATACCATCGCATCCTGCAAGATTCAAGTTGGATGTGGTCTCCCCCCACCCACCCCAGGTATCATTAGTAGTTTCTCCCTCTGAAATAACCTCTATGGCAACATTTCTATACGACTGTGATCTGTTTCTGTGTGTCCTTAGGAAAGTAGCTGGCCTTTACAGTAGAGCACCCGTACTGTACCTGTGCAGTGGAACCACTCACAGGATCGCCTGAAGGTAAAAAGAGAGAACACAAACCACATGCTCATGATGCGGGCTCCTGACAAAAGCAAGGGCCCCCTGGCTCTCTCTGCTTCTGCGTGGGGAGTGGATTGGCAGACCGCAGCTGAAGAAACCCACCTGCCTCTCACGGACTTGCCTTTAAGTCTGTCTTTCTCTCCCAGGCTGGAGAAAGGCTTGGTGACTCATTAAGGATGGTTCTGTAAGTCACATATTCTTGAAATCGCCTCTGATTACAACACTTATTGCCTTTTTTTTTTTTTTTGACTCCTTCCAGCTCCTTGGTTTGGCATTACTTGCACTGAATACTCAGTATTTGCATTTCGAAGAAGCAGCCTTCTCTGAACTGCTCATGGAGGAGGTGCAGCCTGGGTGCTGGGACCACCATCCCTCCTTTTTGAGCCCTGGAGGGTCAACTGCTGGGCGTGGGTGACCTTGTCATCTACATGTACAGCCAGTTGTTTAGAGCATATTATTACTATAGTATGAGCAGGGAATCTTGTGACGCAAACCATGCCCCGGTAGATAAATGACAGGTATTCACGTTAGTTAGAGATTCAGCTCAGGATGCTGTAGTGGATGAGTCTGAACCCATTACTGGGTTCCAGCTGGTTTCTCCTTCAGTAGGTCAGTTATCCTGTTGAGCCCAGAAGGTGAGACACTGACTCCTACCTGGTGGGGCTGCAGGTTCAACTTCTAAATCCTTAGGTTTAGGTTGAAACTACAGAATTTGCTGTAGTCACTTATTGAGTTTCTTTTATCTCCTTGGCCTCGGCAGGCTGGGCAAGGTTCACGAGCTCCGTCGGCGGCATCTCTCACCGGCACGCCGTTCTTTCCTCCCTGACTTCAGTGCTTGCTCTTCTGGAGCTCCTGGTAGCAGTTCCTCAGTTTTATTATCTCATGCCCTTCCCCCGTCAGTCACGTTTGCTGACTTGGTTTTCTTGGCACCAATCCATCTTCTCCTGACAAAGAGTGTTATGTAACCGCTGCAAGGCGATAGCTATCTCTTCTTTAGTGTCTCTGTGGGAACCTGTGAAATCATGGCAGTTCTGACCACAGGTGTTGACCTTCCCAAGACGTGAGCTCCCCTTCCTCCTGACACCCCCAGCGGGAAGGGAAGAATTGCCAATTCTCTCGTGGCACCACTTCCATTTAGGCTGTGGTTCCTGATCTGTATTCTTACTGACTAATCTTTAGACTTCTAGTACTTACCCTGATCTTATATAGGAAAGGTTCTTTTTTTTTTTTTTTTTTTTATTGTGGTAAGAATACTTAACATGAGATCTATGCTCTTACCACATTTTTAGGTGTAAAATACGGTATTGTTCACTGTAGGCATGAAAATTCTTATAAAGAACTTTATGTGTGAGGAAACTTTTATAGAACCTGTGTCCCCTGCATCGGCAGGCGGACTCTCAACCGCTGCGCCACCAGGGAAGCCCTACTTATTGTCTTTTGAGAACACACTCATTGTTCACATGCTACCAAGGAAGACCCAGATAACAACCTAGATATTCTTCTTACTGGTGTGTTACTGCTCTTTTCTGAGCCTCAGTTTCCCCTGCTGCAGAACAGTTCTTGTGTGTTAGAGTTTCTTCCCACTCGGATACTTTAAGAGCCTATATTTGGTCTTGAAACAATTACAGAACCAGGGGATACATTAGCCCAAGTTATTTCCTTTGCCTTCCTTATGTCCTCTTTAATTTGGGGTTGCACATTTATTTTGGGGTCATTTTTTCTTCCTCTTTTCAGTGTAATGTACGGAAAAACAACGTTTAAAAGAGATCTTGTGGAATCAGACTTGGATTTAAACAGAATTCTATGAAACTCTTGCTTAAGCATGTTTGGGGTGAAAAAGATTTGTAAAGGGGGTCTTCTCTTAGACTTAACTGGCTGGAGCTAGAAATAAGTTGCAAGGAAGAAGGAAGTAGGTGTCCAGAGAAATCCAGTATATCCTTAAGGGTCTGGCTGCCTAGGACAGAGAAATGGTGCCTATTTGGTGGGAGGGCTCAGGTGATGCTAAAAACAAGGAAAAGTCTGAACAACCACAATGATTACTACTAACCCTCATCTTCAAAGAGCCATGAGCTCCTTAGTATCTACAAAATATATGAGGCTTCAGTTGAAATTTTTATCGGAGAGATGCGTCCGGGGCTGTATTTCAACTTCACTCAGATGAAGGCAACCTTGAGGGCTGGACAGAAGGAGGTTGAGGTAGGTGGAGAGAGTTCTGAGGACAGAGAAGCAATATCCTTGCAGAGGTGCCTTGGAAAGCTTGGTGTCCTGTGTTGGCATAGAGAAAAATACATTAGGTGAGGCCGCCATCTTGAATGGCGTCAGACTTGGGTGTTAGTCTCATCTGGCCCCCTTACTTGAGCAACCTCTCTGGGCCTTAATTTGTATGCTGATCATGTAAGAATGACAAGCTCTACCTTGCAGGGTTGTTACGAGGAATAGAATCTATGGCGCAGGCACTCAACAAGTGCTTTGTTATTAACCGCATGGATGCCATCCCTCTGGTTTCCAGTTGTCCATTCTAGTTGGGGGTCTGTCTTCTCTCTGCCTCTCCCCTCACTGTTTTGAAGAGCTAGTTGCCTTTTAAAGGAGCTATTGATAGACCATGTTATAGGTATAATGCAGGGTCCAGCGTGAACATCTCCAAGGGAACATTTTGGAAACACAAAGAAAAAGGGTTAGAGGTGTGAGAAGACTGGCATCAAAAGACGGCTCAAAGAAGACAAGTCATCTCGTCAATGTAGGAATTCACTGATCTTGCATCAGAGATGGGGTTATGGTCAACGTTCCTTATTTGGTCAATGTCCCTGGTTGAAAGGGGGAACCTGTCCAGAGCAGTGCCCTCACCAAGTGGTTTGTTTCTTTCTGGAAATTCCTCTCCATATCTGAGGTGCCATAATGACTCACCTGACCATTGCCTTTTGTCTGATTTCCTTTGGGGCAGCTCTATCTAGAGCCTCTGCTTGGTGTTTCCTACCATTGGCAAGATGAAAAGGGTGCTGGAGAACATGTTTCTGTGGTTCCTAAGCATCAGCAAATTTGAGTATGCGTCCGAAGGTAATTGTATTAGCCAACATGATAGTCCTTCCCTAATGGTTGTTACGAACCCCAGTGATCAAGCGTGTATGTTCCAATGATTATAGGAATTTTATTTGCATCTGGTTTTTATATTGCTATAAATATTTTGCATTTACCAAATAAAGTGGTTGCTACGTAGAGATCATAACTTCTGGGACCTAAAATTTGCTTCAGATGATAGGCAAATTATAGACTACAATATGCAGTACAAACAGCAGTATAGGGAACTTAAATAGAGTGAGCCCTGAGGACGGAGGCTGCTCAAGACTATGGGGGATGGACTAAATGGGAGTTTTAGCAAAGCTATCGCTGATTCCAGCAGATAAATTATGCTCTGCCTTTTTGTATCTCTTTGGGACTGTACTACATAAATTATGACCAAATATAATTTAGGCTATCAGCCTATATTTCTGAACATCCATCTTGTACATTTTAAGTACAAAATTACCATTTTGCAGAAGTATAAAATTGAGACAAATTTTTTTCCATCTGTGCATTTGACTTCTGCATACTTTATAGCAGCTAAAGGGTTTGAGAGGACCTCATTGCCATCCAGAGGGGACGATAGCCCCGCGACTATATAACTGTATTAAGATCTACATAAATGGGAGTAAAGTTCGAGGGACAGTAGATTGTGGAATTATATATTCTTTCTTAAATGGAGATGTAATTTTTACATAAAACTGCTCATCTCTGCTTTCCTGAATAAGAATAACTATTTATAAATTCAAACTTGCTCATAAAGAAGTCTGTGTTTATGAAAAGCCCTTTGAAACATGCAGAAAAGGGCAGGCTCTCAGTGACCAAGAGTGTACCATGGGGGCTTCCAGAGACGTCTAGGGTAGGTCTGGACTTGAACACTGGTGTGGTCCACAGAGATGGTAGGGGACCCTTGGAGCCCCACTCTACTGTCACTCAAGCCAACCTCAGCTTTCTTTTTTTAAAAATATTTATTTATTTTCTTTATTTTTTTTTGGCTGTGTCAGGTCTTAGTTGGGGCATGCTGGATCTTTCGTTGCAGCATGCAGCCTCTTTTCTCCAGTTGCGGCGTGCGAGTTTTCTCTTTCTAGTTGTGGCGCATGGGCGCCAGGGTGCGTGGGCTCGTGGGCTCTGTAGTTTGCAGCACGCGGGCTCTCTTGTTGGGGCGCGTGAGCTCAGTAGTTGTGGTGCGCAGGCTTAATTGCCCCGCAGCGTGTGGAATTTTAGGTCCCCCATCAGGGATGGAGCCCTCGTCCCCTGCATTGGAAGGCAGATTCTTTACCACTGGACCACCAGGGAAGTCTCCAACCTCACCTTTCTGAGTGATGTCAAGTGGGGACCTTGGATATCTCTTGTGCCTACCCATCAGGGGTAAGGCATGGAGCTCCTTGTGGCTTCAGGTCATTGGCTTCCCAAGAGGCCAAGGTGGAGCAGGGGGGGCCATGCTTGACTAAGAAGCAATGAGGAGAGAAGACGGGGGCAAGGCGGTTTCCTTCCATCTGCCTGGCAAATGGAAGTCTTCCAAGGGTACTTGGTAAATGTCCAGCAAGGGACCAGAGCAGCCTCCAGGCTGGATTTCCTTAAGACTCAGGGTGACACTGCTCTGATGACACTGCATCTGAGGACAGTTTTTCTAGTGTTGTACTGCTGGTCATCCCAGCTGAAATGGAGCCTCTAATGGTTAACACCGTGGAGTGATAGCAGAGAGGGATGATGCAAGACTTTAGACCGTTCAGGCCAAGTGGACAGAGCTGTTTAACCTTCATCTCATAACCCTCACTCCTTCACATACCACGAATAGTATTTTTTTTGAAAGATCTTAGTGAATTTTCTCTTAATCTTTCTTTGTTTCTATATATGACTCTTTGTTCCCCCCCTCAGACTACTTTTTCATTTTTATTCTCCCATGTCCTTTCTCTCTTCCTGGGTGTGTGTCTATTTCAGCCAAACAAGGTGGCTTCTTGGTCTACTCAGCACCTGCTATGAGCGAGCTCTGTTCAAGGTGCTGAGGGAGGTGCCCCCAGCTTCACCCTCAGGGGGCTGCAGCACAGGTGGAGAGAAAGGATGTCCAGGGGCCCTGCGAATGGACAGCCAAGGGTTCTTATCCAGCCAGAGGTCTGGGTGTAACTCCTATGAAACATCCAGACACAATGGTGATGACCCTGGGCACTAGTAGGGTTTGTTTCATGTGCCAAATAACATGTTAGATCACCGTTTACTCACAGGTTTGGGGACACATCAAATGGGATCAAGGGGAATAAGGGTTTTGAGAGGGGAGGGATGCCTGGCCCTGCTCTGTGGGGGTGGCTTTGGGAGGATAAAAGTCCCAGCTCCACCGCTCCTGAGCACACTGTTCTGAGAAGGCATCAACAGACGCTTCTTTCGTGGGGAAAGTCTGGTCCTATCTAACGTGGAGGACTTCTCTCATTTTCTCTAGGGGACGTGGCGCACAGGGGTGTCTGAGGGATTGGATCCAGGACTGGCTCTTCTAAAGGGGCTCAGGGCCACTGTGGGATCCATCCTTGTATTGGGTTCCCTGAATTCAAAGTGGAGAGGTGTCCAGCAGAGGAAGCCCAGCTTTTACATCATTGACAAAATGATTGGGGGAAAAAGTGACAAGAAGCAGAACCCTCTGAAACCCAAGACCGGGTCCTTGGAAAGCCCCTCCACCTGGGCCAGCCTCGGGTGGAGGATGTCAACTTACCATTTTTTCATTCCTTCATTCGCTAATTAGTAACTGTTTATCGAGGACCTACTATGAGCCAGGCATATTCTACCTGACTAAGTTCCACCTAGAGCTTTCAGACCACTAGGTAATAAATAAGAAATACAAGAAATAAGTTTTAAAAATTCCAGTTGGTAAAAACTGCTGTTCATATCTTTTTTTTTTTTTTTTTTTTTTTTGTGGTACGCGGGCCTCTCACTGTTGTGGCCTCTCCCGTTGCGGAGCACAGGCTCTGGACGCGCAGGCTCAGCGGCCATGGCTCACGGGCCCAGCCGCTCCGTGGCATGTGGGATCTTTCAGGACCGGGGCACGAACCCGTGTCCCCTGCATCGGCAGGCGGACTCTCAACCACTGCGCCACCAGGGAAGCCCCATATCTTCTTTAGAAAGTAAAACAGAGCCATCATTTAGAAAGGGACAGGAATTGGTGGCTACACTAGCATGGGCAGCAGGAAGTCCTCTCCGAGGAGGTGACTGCTGAACCTGGAAGGTGAGAAGAAACCAGCCGTGGTTGGGGACCCAGCAGAGGGACACACATGAGAAGGGCCCAGGAAAGCACTGTGAAGACACCATCCCCCACAACCCCGTGCCCCCTGGCTATACCTCTGTCCCTGGTTTACTCACCTCCTTAGAGCCTTGAATCAACCCACTTTTCCAAAGTCACCAGCAAGTGAGTGACGCAGGGGGCAGCCGAATGCAGGCTTCCTGCCTCAGACTTCCTCCCATCACCCCTCTGTGTGTTTAGATTCGGATGGAGCTCCTATGATTTGGGACAGAGAGAAGCAATGATTGTCCATCACCTCCATCACCTTCAGGTCCTTGTAAATCAGGGGCAGCAATTTTGAGAACAGAGCAATGTCAAACCTGTTTAAAGAGGGTACTCCTTCTTGATGGCCACCTCTCACCCCTCCCCCAGGGCCGTGGCATCGCACAACTTCAGGGGCTGCCCTATTCCCAGTGGAGTACATGTGAATGGGGGCCTGCCCCGTGCATCAGGGGTAGAGCCACCCCATGGCTCACGTGTGCCCTGGAAACACTGAGCCCAGAAGATCTGGAGGCCGGCTGTACCCATCATCAACACGTGACTCCTCTCTAAATCGCAGGCTCAGATTCAGAAATGGTGCAAGTGGAGGTCAGCTTACAGCAAGGACAGATGGACAGGGCCCTGCAGTATTGGGAAAGGAAGGTGGCTGACTCTGATCCCTTCTCAAAAGCCCAAGGTCTCACCCTTGGCAGAGCCTGGTCATCAGAGCTGAGACTGACTCTTACCAGTTGCAGGTGCTGGGGGAACAAACCATTAATTCAACACGAGGAACAGAATGACCTTGACCTGGCAATGCACCTCTGGTTGTTATCAGCATACTTTATCCCTGATCCCTGTGGTCAATCACCCCAGGAAGCCAGCCAGTAATCCCAAACCAGCTTATCAAATCACCATGAAAGGCCTTCCCTGGTGGCGCAGTGGTTGAGAATCCGCCTGCTGATGCAGGGGACACGGGTCCGTGCCCTGGTCTGGGAAGATGCCACATGCCGCGGAGCGGCTGGACCCGTGAGCCATGGCCGCTGAGCCTGCGCGTCCGGAGCCTGTGCTCCACAATGGGAGAGGCCACAACGGTGAGAGGCCTGCATCCCTCAAAAAAAAAAAAAAAAAAAAAAAAAAAAAAAAATCACCATGAAAAATATCATAGACACTGGGCCCTTATCACGAGTACATGTGTTTTGCTGAAGGCAACCATCCAGTCAGCTTGGACCTAAGCCTGAAGTCTGCAGGAGAAGTTTTGGGTGGCACCTGGGGTGGCAGTTAAACTGGTGAAGGGGAGAGTGTGTGCAGGGAAGCAGGATGGATGGTCAGTGGAAGCCTGAGGAAAACCAACAGCAAGGGGCAGGTGGAGAATGCAGAAGCCATGGAGTGTTCAGGGAAGTAGAAAGAAAACCGATGGTCAAGGGGGTAGATGGTTTCAAGGTGGCAGCAGTGGTCGCCAGTGGTACATGCAGCAGAGATATCCAGCAGGTGTAAGGTTTGAAAAGTGCCTGTTAGATCTGGCTGTAGGAAGGTCATGGATGATTTGAGTAGGTGAGGGGAGCAAGTGAGGGTTGAGGGTGGTTTGTTCAGGCTGGAAGAGCCTTGAGCCAGTGATGATGGAGAGACGGAAGGAGAGGAGAGAGAAGGAGGTTTGTCTTCAGCAGAAGGATGGTTTGCTGAGGCAGGAGGGAAGGAGGTATGCTCACGAATGTTTCTAAGTCCATAGGTGGCAGACCGCACACTGCATGGTGGGTGAGGAAGAGGATGGAACAGGGTTTGAACTTAGATGGTTGGCAGCGGGGAAAAGATGGAGAAGTTGAGGAAACTGAGCCTGTGGCTGAGAGCAGTGAGTTTGATGAACTGATGCGGGCTCTGGGCTGAGCGTAAAACAGAGCAGCCAGGAGGGGGCTGATACAGGAGGGGAAGGTTGGGGTCCATTTCCCAGAGGTCTCCAGGAAGTCAAAACCCAAGTGTCTGGATACTGAGAGGTGAGGCAGCTGTGATCAGAGACATGGGCGTGGGCATGTCAGAATCCTGAGACCAGCCCCACCTACCCTGGGACAACTCTGGTGGGTGGCTGTGTGGAGGAACAGTCAGCCTCGAATCCTGGGTCTCCTGTGCGAGTCATGCAAGATGCTTTACCTCTCTGGGTTTCCCCTGCCACGGTGGTGCTGCTTCCATGATGGGGTTGGAGCTGCCATAATGCAAAGCAGAACCGTGTCAGGGATTGGGCGAAATGATTCACGTGATGGTCTTAGGCCAGGGCCTGGCATAGTGGGATGCTTAATACATGATGGCTGCTGTTACCACCACTACCACCATCATCATCATCATCATCATCTCACGGAAACAGGCCTCTAGAAAGCTCTGTGGCAGGTCCTAGGAGGGAAATCATAAAAGAATGAGGATGGGCAAGGCACTAAGGGGATGGGAATGGGAGCCTGCTCTGGGGGTGCTGAGCATGGATGGGCGCATACCTGAGTGTGTTGTGAGGCAAGAGGGTGGAGACGGGTCTGTGTAAACCCAAGTGTTTCTTCTTTCCTTGCTTTGTGCCTCAGTTTCCCTGTATTTGAAATAAAGACTTGGAGAAGGGGCCTTTTAATTCCCTCCAGTACTTTCATCCTGATTCTATCTCCCTGTCCTGGGGTTTTGCTGAAATGTCACTCCGCCCACTCCTTCTGCAGGGCCTGAATCTCTCAGTGACAAAGTCACATGGTTCCAGGGGCCCCAGATGTTTCCCCGGAGGACGGTGCTTTGTGGCCAACCAGAAGCCAACTATTTGTACAGAACAAGGCTGCTAAAATGCAAAGTGGAAACGTGTCAGGGGAAAATATGTCCTGTCCCCCAAAGAGAGGTGGCTGCACGGTGGGTCAGACCCACAGGACAGTGGAAGATGCTATGTAGAGTTTCTGAGGCCTCCTTGTCTGTTTACTAGCGCTCTCACCTGACAAAACCAAGGGGTGAGTAACAGTGGGTATGGGGCTGGGGAGGGACAGAGGGCCGATTCAGTGTCCAAGACTTTGGCCTCTGCTTTGGACGGCAAGCTTGACCTTGCATGTGGTTATCAAGTGGGGTATCATCCTTCCCAGTGGGTTTGGGGGCAGTGGGGAGCATGTCTTCTATCAAATGACCCATCTGTGGAGTCATTTGGCCGTGGGGAATGACCTCAGGGTCATTCAGAGTGAGCAGAGCTCTTCCAGCCACCATCCCCCCAACACACACAGGCTGCCAAAGACTTGGACTTGGAGAGGCAAGGTCAGTCCTGGCCCCGCCGGGCAAGGAGCAGGGAAGTGAAATGCAAGTTGACAAGACAAACTGCCAGAGCCAAATTCTTCAAGGGCAGTATAGCCTGTGCCCGCAGGTCCTGTCTCTGCCTTGAGCAAAGGTGCTGGGACGTGCCTGAGGCCAGAAACCGAAGCCGTCAGGGTGAGACCTCTTCCGGAGCCACACGGCTTCCTGATTTCCAGCCTGTGCTTTGGCGTAGGAGCGGAAGGCCCGGCGAAGGGGAGCGGGTCCTGTGGAGGAATGCAATCTTGCGCTTGTTTGCCCAGCACCCTGTTTGTTTCCCGCACAGAACAATGACCTCTCGTAAGCCTGTGCTTTCCAACTTCACCAAGGGTTACTGTACAGCTCTGATTCCTCCCCTGATTATCTTGAAGCCTGTCAAGCTGTAAGGTTCTCCCTCCGCTCTCTGCTCTTTCTTCCTAATAGACATGAAACAGGCCAGTCAATAATATTTTACTTGTCTTCCCACTGCGTGTCTCTTCTTCTGATCAGTTTAGGCGGGTTTGACTGCAGAAAGTCAGAAGGGAGGTTAAGATCTGAAAAGTTCAGCCAAATGTTATCAGCCTCAGAGATGTTGCTAAGGGAGAGGCCCCCCAGCCCTTGGCGACCGGAGCCAATAATAGCTGCGATGCACTGATAGCATCAACGCCTGTCAAAGATCCAGGCGTTTGTGGTTCGTCTGTAAACGCAAACACCTGTATCCAGTCAAGCTATGACGGTTATCCTCTCTTTCCCTGTCATTCCCTTCGGTTCCTTGAAGGGGCTGCCAGGATGTTCTAAGCTGTGAGTTGATTTATAAAGTGAAGGGTCTCTCGGAAACTTTGGCACGGCCAGGGAAATTGACTAAAGCGCGCCTCTCCTTCGGGGTTGACGCTGCCTTTTGACAAATGTGAGTGAAATCGACAGTCTTCTTTTAATTACATTTTTGAACCTGTGGCACCAACGGCCTGAGCAGTGGGAAACAGGGGCTTAGGTGGGCTTTAATTGTCTCAACATGCCCCCTTGAAAGGATGCTTGGTACTTGTTTGAGATTTTTCTGTGTGATGAATTAGATCAAAGCGACTAATAAACAGTGTCCGTGGAAGCTCTTCAGAACACAGTATATGAATATTTGAGATATTTCCAAGACTGAACAGGCAAGGTCCAACTGTGAAATAAACTTAGAGTATAAGGAGAAGACAGCTTATGTGTCGACCTTCCAGCAGGGTCGAGATTTGTGATGGGCATCGGGCCTTCCTCAGTGAAACATCGGGCAGGGGCTTTGATGCCTGGGTCATCAGCTGCAGCGGCCTGGGGTAGAGAGAGGAGTCGAGGTCACATTGTGTCCTTCCCAGGTGTCACCTCATGGGACAAGTGGCTCCCTGAGGAGCTCTGCCCGCTTCGGCTGGGAGGGTCCACGTGCACTCAGGGTCCACGAGCCTGAGCCTCCCATCTCAGCAGCGTGAAGGCGCAGCTGCCCAGGGTAGGGAGGCCAGTCCACACTGCCCCCCATCCATGTGGCCACCTGCATGTGACTGTTCATTGGGTATACCTGGTCTGACATGTTTGCTCATCCTCTGTCATCAGCAGCTTGCGGCTTGGGGAGGGCTAGGGAGACCATCAAAGGATTGGGGAATCGGGTCAAAGATGGGCACTTGAGGGTCGTGGGTGAGGGCACAGTGTCTGGAATTAGACCTGGGGCAAGCTGGGCTCTCCCGTGTACTGGAACTGTGTCCTCGCACCTCAGTGTACTCATGCAAAAAGAGGGTGAGATCAGTGTCCATTAGCTTGTTGTCAGGCTTATAGGAGACGATGTATTAGGATGAACAATATAAAAACTGGATCCACAAAAATGGCAGTTTCCTAGGGCTGCAACACGAGAAGCACTTAGCAAAGCACCTGGCACTTAGTAAGTGCTCAGCGGTGTCTCCTGCGCCACCTTATTACTATTATCCTTCATCTTCCAGCCCATGATGTGGGATTCATGGAAGAATTCAGGTGTCCAGCTAATACCAACGTAAAGCATAAAGAAAATATCCAACAGTGGTTTAACCAAGAACGTCCAACTCACACTCATAATGCCCTGTGCCGGTGTCCCAGGCTCCCCTCGAAAGCCCAGGTGAACAGGAGGGAATGTGGTCCAATCTTATGGCTAATTTCTGTGCCGCAACCCCACTGGGTCAGTGTGAAGGTGCTTGTGATACTCTGGGGTTTAAAAGATTGTAGGCGTCATGAGTCTCAGAGCTATTAAGGTGACAAAACCCAAAACTGATTTTTTTTTTTTTGCCTGTAATGGTCCAGGTATACTGGTTCTATACTCTTTTTTTTTTTTTTTTAATTATTTTATATTGGAGTCTAGTTGATTAACAATGTTGTGTTAGTTTCAGGTGTACAGCAGCGTGATTCACTTATACATATACATGTATCTATTCTTTTCCAAATTCTTTTCCCATTTAGGTTATTACAGAGCATTGAGCAGAGTTCCCTGTGCTATACAGTAGGTCCTTGTTGGTTATCTATTTTAAATATAGTAGTGTGTACACATTAATCCCAAACTCCCAATCTATCCCTCCCCACTTCCTCCCACCCCTGTAACCATAAGTTGGTTCTCTGTGAGTCTGTTTCTGTTTTGTAAGTTCATTTGCATCATTTTTTTAAGATTCCACATGTAAGCAATATCATATGATATTTGTCTTTCTATACTCTTAATTGTTCCTATGAATTTTAATTAAAAATAGCAAGACTGTGATGCGACAGTCCTTGGGCAACATACTCTGGGGAGAGGATGTTATTCCACGTGGGAAACTCAGGTGAACTGTTTCTGATGGGGGCTTGGCTACCTGGTGAAAATCGTGTGAACCGCTGGATTGGAACCCTTTGCCAGATCTCTGTGGAGGAAGGTCTACGCCCCCGTCCACTGTCTTCCATTCTCCTTGCTCAAGTACTCATCCTTTCCTGCTTTGGAGTCGGGTAGCAGCATGAGAAAGCCTCCATCTACTCCTTCCAGGGCAAGGTGGATTCCTTCTCAACAGCGATTGACTCACCTGTGCTCAGACTCCCCAGTAGGACCCATTTCCCACAGCCTGGTGAACGGGCTGCTACATCTGCCACTGCAAAACGGTGCGATTGTGTTTAATTCGTCATGTGTTGGGGGGCTTACACTAGACCGAAATGTTTGCTTAATGGAGGTGACCGAATCTACTGTTGGTCTGGGACTTTCCTGGTTTTAGCACCGAAAGTCCCACGCCCTGGAAACCCTTCATCTCAGGTAAACCAGGAGTGAGAGAAAAACATCTCACTCCTTTACATTTGCAAGGGAAAGAATAACAGGAGATAAGAGAATGAGATAACAACATAGGCAGGTGCCAAGAATTCAATAGAATCAGAAGCAATGGGTTATTTTGGGACACTCTTTACAGAGCACACGGATTGCTCTGAAGAGAACCAGAGGGAAATTTCTTTCTGATTGTGAAATAATAATAAAGGAAATTCTGTTCTGTCCCTTCCCCACCAATCCCTTTAACACACCATTTTATTTCATTTCTAGAAAAATTTAATTCCTTTAGAAAAACATCATTTGAGAGGAAAGAACCAGGAATTTTTTCAGCTGCCCCACACAGGCGAACAGGCTTGGGTAGCGGCTCTGAGAGTCAGGCCCTTAGGGATGAGAGCAGGGGGCTTTTGACGCAGGCTGGTACCCCTACTGGGACATCCAAAGCGAGGCAGCTTCCGGAGGAATGGCTGCATCCAGGTGGCAGGGTACCCAAGACACAAGCTGGGGGCAAACACAGCCTTAGGTTAGCTAATAAGGTAATGACATATTATAGAGAGAAGCCACCCAGCTCATGCCTGGACTTTTATTTTTCAAATCTTTCAAATCTTCTAAAGTGAACGTGTAGATATAGTAATTAACACATCATTAATCTCTCTTCTGTTGTTGATAAAGAATTCTCTTTTTGTCTTTCGTTTTCAAAGCTGGCTCTCTGGGAAATTCTGAGGGCAGCCCATGAAGATTTGCAACGCAGGTGAGGGACCACTCAGGGGTGGCCACCTTGATGCTCGGGTCCATGGCTGCCACGGTTGCCTGCTCCCAGGGGCTCACCCGAGGATGTAATCAAAGTGGAATTCACAGTTGCTGCACACCAGCCCCTAATTCTGATAGTGAAACTCCAGTCACCTTGGGGGTTACTTCCACAGCTGCAGAAAAGCACTCGATTCCTCTCCCCAGAACCCGGGCTCCTTAAGAACCGACCTTTGAGACTGTGTGCTCAGTAGTGTCACCAGCTTTGCTTGGTTAAACATGGAAAAATGTTCCTCTGGATAGAACCAGCTCCTCATTTATTTCAGAGCATACTGTCTCTGACGTCATGCCGCCTGGTTTATGGCCTCGCTGCTCGGCGTTTCGAGTTGAGTAATGCCTGCCTGTGCACGAGGCACCGCCTCCATAACCACAAGGAAGGGGTAGCATCCAAGGCGAGTCTCCCAGGCATCTGCTGGGAAATCGCTTCCTTTGTGCCAGATGGATGAATGTTTTCCGTATTTCTCACAAAAGGAAAAGGGTTGCATGACGAAGGTTAACATAACAATCTTCTCTTATTACCATGATTTATATGTGCATATGTCATCCAGGAGGTCTTTAACTGGCAGACTTCAGGGACCACAGAGGGAGATGACAGAGTGAGCTCTGGAGAAATGAGTGTCGGCTGCCATTCCTGGCTCATCCTCGCGGAGGAGGTCTAAATAAATCTCAGGGGAAAGCAGTCAACTTTTAAACTTTTTATTAACCTGATCTCTGCTAATGAAATACAAGGAGGAGGAGATGATCTTCAACTTCAGATGATTTGGGTCTCGTGATGTGGCAACTGACTGCCTAGGGTTCTTGAGACACGAAGCATGAGTCCTCTGGCAATTTTCATTCAAAGACAACAATACTGCAATTTGCAGTGATTATGACTTCAGTGAGTCACTTGGTCTCGTCTTGCCACATAGGATATGATCATGTATTTTTAGGAATGTCAAAAAATGTATTTTCTTTTGTGAATATATTCTAAGCCCTCGGAGAAAGGTGTCATTTTGAAATGGAAGCGATGCTGTCTTCTGCACTGTAATGTGTTTCCGAGAAGGGTCTCTACTCAGAGTTTGCTAGCTCCCTGGGAGGTGGGCATGCACAGGACTGGAGATGGACTTCTTGGACAGCCCAGTCCTAATCTGGGCATCAGTTTAAACAATGCTGCAGTCTTTCTAAAATCATGATCAATGTCTATGGAAACATCTGTGTTTACATGGCCTCAGAGATTGCATGGGTCTTTCTAGGCATTAAACTGTAGCACTACGGACAAGTATCCGGAAAGGTGAAAACTCTAATTCAAAAAGGTACATGCACCCCAATGTTCATAGCAGCATTACTTAACAATAGCCAAGACATGTAAGAACCTAAATGTGCATCAACAGATGAATGGATAAAGAAGATGTGGTATGTATGTGTATGTGTATATATCTATCTATCTATCTATCTATCTATCTATCTATCTATCTATATATATATATATCTCAACCATAGCAAAGAATGAAATAAAGCCATTTGCAGCAACGTGGATGGACCTGGAGATTATCATACCAAATGAAGTAAGTCAGCCAGAGAAAGACAAATTTCATATGATACCACTCATATGTGGAATCTAAAAAAAATGATACAAATGAATTTGTCTATAAAACAAAAACAAACTCATAGACATCGAAACTTATGGTTACAAAAGGGAAAGGGGGTAGGGATAAATTAGGATTTGGATATTAATAGATATGCACTAGTATATATAAAATAGATAAACAATAAGGTCCTATTATATAGCATAGGGAACTATATTCACTATCCTGTAATAACCTATAATGGAAAAGAATCGATCTATCTATCTATCTATCATCTATCTATCTATCTATCTATCTATCTATCTATCTATCATCTATCTATCTAATCTATCTATCATCTATCTATTATCTATCTATTATCTATCTATCACCTATTATCTATCTATCTATTATCTATCTATTATCTATCTATTATCTATCTATCATGTATGTATCTATCTATCTATTATCTATCTATCATCTATCATCTATCTATCTATCATCTATCATCTATCTATCATCTATCTATCTATTATCTATCTATTATCTATCTATCTATTTATCTATTATCTATCTATCTATTATCTATCTATCATCTATCTATCTATTATCTATCTATCTATCATCTATCTATCTATCATCTATCTATTATCTATCATCTATCTATCTATCTATCATCTATCATCTATCTGTCTATCATCTATCTATCATCTATCTATCATCTATCATCTATCTATCATCTATCATCTATCTATCTATCATCTATCTATCTATCTATCTATCTATCATCTATCTATCTATCTATCATCTATCTATCTATCATCTATCTATCTGTCATCTATCTATCATCTATCTATCTATCATCTATCTATCTATCATCTACCATTTATCTATATATCATCTATCTATCTATCTGTCATCTATCTATCTATCTATCATCAATCTATCTATCTATCTATCTATCATCTATCTATCTATCAATCTATCATCTATCTATCTATCTATCTATCATCTATCTATCTATCATCTATCATCTATCTATCTATCTATCTATCATCTATCTATCTATCTATTTATCTATCATCTATCTATCATCTATCATCTATCTATCTATCTATCTGAATCACTTTGCTGTATGCCAGAAACTAATACAATGTTGTAAATCAACTATACTTCAGTAAAAAATAAAATAAAATAAACTCCAGCACCTGTGATACAGTGGTTCCCAAACTGGGCCAAGCTCCTTCATGAGCCACTGAGCTTTTGAAAGAGGAGTAAAAATATATAAACTTGCATTTATTTTCTAAATCATAGTTTGCCAAAGACACATGTCTTTCAGTGTGGTTCCCCCAGAAACCAACGCCATTACAAGAATTGGAGTGCAAGCTGTTTGTTTGAGGGTGCTCTTAGGACTCACTGGTAGGAAGGGGTGAGGGAGGGAGGTGTGATGGTTAATTTTATGTGTTCACTTGGCTGGGCCAAGGTGCCCAGATATTTGGTCAAGCATTATTCTAGATGTTTGTGTGAGAGTGGTTTTTGGATGAGATTAACATGTAAATAGGTGGACTTTGAGTAAAGCAGATAATGGGTGTGAGACCATACATATAATCTGGGTGGGCCTCACCTAATCAGTTGAAGGCCTGCATAAAATAAAGACGTACCTCCCCAGAGCTAGAGGGAATTCTGCCAGCAAATGGCCTTCGCACTTGAACTGTAACATTGGCTCTTCCCTGGGTTTCCAGCCTGCCAGCCCATCCTGCAGATTTTGAGCTTGATAGCCTCCATAATAGTGTGAACCAATTCCTTAGGATAAATCTCTCTCTGTGTACACACACACACACATCCTATTACTTCTGTTTCTCTGGAGGCCCTGACTGTTAGAGGAGGGCTTTAGGTCCTGATTCCATCTGGTCTAGGGAAGAAGTGAAGGAAATGTGATACAGGGTGTGTCAAACAGCAGATTTCTGCTCTGGGCAGTCAAGGCTCAATCAGCTGGGAACTCTGGGAGAGTGTTAAAACATGCCTCAGAGGTGTTCCAACTGAGCGGAGAGATGGTTGGGGTGTTAATTCACCAATTCCTGTCTGCCATTGGCATTAACTCGCTGGCACATGCTTGCAGCAGAATACCCTTGGCACGTGTACTAGAGCTGTGAGTGCCAAGGGAATGTGGCAGGGCACTGATCGCTACATACAAAGACGACCATGTCAGGGTCTATAAAACTTTATGCTTCAAAAAACTTTATCCTTCAAAAATGATAGGAATATACATTTAGCAGTGATAAGGGTTCTGCAATGCAGGATTGCAAAGAATATATTACAGGCTGTGTCTTTATGATAGGAAATATTTCATGTGCAACTTAGCCGTGGCTTAATTTGCCTTGGTTTATCACGGACCAGCGCAAGTAGGGTGGCCAGTACAACCTTGATGGGACTGAATTGTGTGGAGAGACTGATGGGTTTTATTGAGGGCTCCTTTACGTACCTGACATGTATGTGGATCCAGAGAAGAGTTAAACCTAGAGCTGGCTATACCTGATGGCGCCAGGGTGCATGTCTTGGAGGATAGAATTCATTGGTTGAGGTTGGGTACTTAGTTTCTTCTTTGCAGGCAAACTCTTTATTTTCATGTTAGTTCCTAAATGCCTGGTGAGCCAAATGAACTTACCATCTATAGTCTTTCAAGCAGACTGTTCCCTAGTCATGTGTTTCTAGCAGAGGCTCTTCTATCCTTCCTTTCTCTAAGCCAGAACGATGGGACCAACTCTGATTCTTCCCTGCAACTTCCTAGCCACACAGCCATAACCTCCCATTTTTTCCTTTGAATCCTTTCTCCATCCTTATAGCTTTGACTATTGCCATTATTTGAGAGGAGGATGAGCTTACTAGCCCACATTTTACATTAAAAAATTTCCTTTGCTTATAGCTCAGATGTTCTAGGGGTCTACTATGCAGAAGGTAGGCTGTTTGCCTGCCTCCATCTCTGGGGTAATGGCTTTACCCTACCAACCTGTGAAACATTTGAACTAGCTCATACATAATAGGTGGTAAAATGCACCCAGAGTAATAATTTCATATGTTTAATAACCAGTGTGCAAACAGGGCTGCCATTCTCTGCCTCCTGCAAGTTCCAAAGGGTGCCATGCTTTTATCATCCTGTGGGCTGGGCAAACAAGTCCTTTAAAGCTCAAAGTGGTTTGGGTGTTCTAATGTCCCTTGCTTTCCTTTTGTAAAATCCTGTGTGTCTGTGGGGCTCATGTGCTACTACTCACAAGGCGACAGCAGTGATCAGAGACATAATTTTCAATATTTATGATTGAAAATGTAATTTAGAAATGAAAGAAAGGGCACTTGTTCCTCCTTAGCTTGAAGTGAAATCATTGTTTTGAGACATGCTTTTTATACAGTTAATCTCGCCAGTATAATTTACCACACTGTGGCTGAATTGTAAGTCGGGCTCTCTATTCATCAGGTAGGAATTATCTGTGCAAAATGCATATGAATTAGTAGGTGTTGTGTGGTGCCATGGTGATTTGATTTCAAAAATCTGGATAAGGCTTCACGGGCAAGAATGCAGTGAGTAAACCTATAGCAGGTGTCGTCTCCAGGGAACAGCTTCGGTCAAGAAGTCAATGGCTGAGTTGACTATAAGTGGGTCTCACATCAGGTCTGTAGGTCCTTATCCCACTTGGACTGCAAGGCACGGCTGCCCACTAGCCTATCTGGACTTGGTCAAGTGATGTCAACACACTTAAGGGAGAAAAACGGTGGCTGGTTGAAATTGGGCCTGCACTCTCTGGGTGTATTTAACTTTTTGTTTTGAAGTAATTTAAGATTCACAAGAAAGCTGTAAAAATACCATGGCAAGTCCTTGTGTATTCTTCCCAGGTTCCCCCAGTGACAGTACCTTATGTAACCACAGTACATTACCAAACCAGGAATTGACACTGGTGAATTACTGTTAACTAAACTACAGACCTCATTTGCATGACATATGTGGGTTTTGAAAATTGAATTGGTTGCCAGCATCGCACATTTGGGTGATGTCTTGCAAAAGTAAGATTTATTCAGACTGACCCCGTGTCCTGCAGGGTACCAGCCAGCAAGAGCTCACGAAGGAGCACATGCTTGTTAATTTGCTGTGGACCTCACCCCTCCGAATTGACGTACACCCTATTTGCTTTGGTCATGGACTTTACCTGCTGTTTCACTGTAGGCATTTGAGATGGAGACCCCTGTGATAATTGCTGCAAGCCCCCCAGTGGTCTGCTGGGGGCTGAAGATTCAGCACAGCTGGAGGAGGGCTTTTGCTTCACGGGGTGGCTCCCTCTGAAGCCTGCTGCTCAGCAGAGGAATTTCATTTGGAGTGAGGTGCGCTTTCTCTCTACGGTACACAGATGTAGTGGACGGTGGGGCCACTCATTGCTGATGGGGAGGTGTTCAAGAGACACGGCATGTGCTTGTGGCCGAACTGCAGAAGCATGGCATTTTTATTAAAAGTATCTGGTATTGCTGGGGGGAAAGCTCCAGCATCCCTCCTGGATCTCACTAGCTCTCTGGCTGACCTGCATGGTGTTCTGTGGTATGGTCATCCTTTTACAAAGCAGTGGAGTAAATTTGGAGGCAGACACATCCTCTCTCATTTCTCCTGTGATGGCATTTAATTCATGATCAGAATAGGCATTAGATCTTGGTTTCAAGGACACTTTCCTGGCTTTCCAAGGACAGGGAAGATGGAAGATTTGATGGAGGTACCAGTTAAACAGAAGCTTATGAGATGCTGTCCTTGGAGAGGTGTCAACACAGGAGAGGGCTTTGTAAATATAGAGTCCCTGAGGGGGCATTGTCTCCTCTCCAAATTTAATTCAGCAAACACCTATGGATGCCCACTATGTGCCAGGCACAGTGTTGGTGCTGGGGCTGTGACAGACGGATAAGTCATAGCCCCTTTCTTTGAGGAGCTCTTGGCGCTCTGGGAAAGTGCCCTCTCCATCACTAATGACACTAACAACAGGGTGCAACGGATGCTCTTTGACCAGAGCAGCCGGGGGAAGGATGTGATGAATACCGCCCAACATCAGAGGCTGGGGCAATGCACACACCATTTATACCATAAAAAAGAGTGACAGGAACAGCAAGTATTTTCTAGAAGGCTGCAGGCGAAAGTGGCTGTGTAAACGGTGGTGTTGGAAGTGGAGAAGGAAATGAAATGAACATCTGGAAAGAATGACAAACAGAATCTCTTTAAGAGTGCCTCTTTTTCTGCAGAGCTGCTGTGCCTCCCCGGCCTTGCAGTGTTAGAGGATTAGTTCTGGATTCTCTTAGTAATTAATAGCATTTAAGTTCCAGGGCAGTCAGTTTTGATTAAGCAAACATTAAATTAATCCAATCTGCAAACACTCTCTAAGCACTACTGGGGGCGGGGGGTGGGTGGCGGAGGAGGCGGCTGGATGGACAGAGGGATGCATCCTCATTGGAGTGCCAGCCACCTCTGAGTAGTTACAGCTGGATCAATACGGCTCCTAGAGCTATAATAAAATGGCTTCGACATGCTCATCTGTGGCTGAGAACACAGTATACACATTGATTTCCTGGCCTGATATAACCCATTTACCTATTCAGCTACTCCGTTCAGGAAGGTGGAGGGGTCCCAAGGCCCAAGGGAGCAATGATGCCTGTAAGTAGGTTAGCAAATGCTTGGGAAATGTCTTAATCGGCTGCACAGTTCCTTCTCCAGGAAGATGTGTTTCTTTGTAAAGAAAAGGCCTCCTTAGAATCTTACTGGCTTCATCGGGGGGAAACACTGGAAGTTGGGGGTGTCACCTTTTCTGCTCATAAGGATTTGCCCTTCTCATCATTTACCACTTTGATGTTGAACAATTGTCTAAGCTTCCTGCAGTGTAAGAGGCTCACTTACAAAATCATTCCAGGCACGTCTTTGACTCTAACTTAGGTGAATTTGGGGGAATCTCATAGAGAATTGGCCAGGATTGCTCACACGGAAAGTATATCTTCCTGCATCTATTTTTGCTTTCCCATATAATTTAAAAAGAAACAGAGGCTGTTTTGATATAAATTAACAAGAGCGGCATGGTATATCACATTTAGGTCTCAATGCTGTTTAATTATTTGAGAAGACTGATGCTTTAAAACCAGCCAATTGGCCCCTGTAAAATAGTCATCTTATCTACATACTTAATATAACAAATAATAAAGCTATTATTGTTACAAAGCATTAAAAAAATTTTTTTTTATTCAAGTATAGTTGATTTACAATGTTGTGTTAGTTTCAGGTGTAACAAAGCATTTTTAGACCATTAGGAATATGCCTGCATTTAAGTGTAAGCCTTGGGCAAGTGATTTCATGCTTTGAAAGTGTTTTAGGTGGGTTTCAGAATGGCCAGCAATTATTCTGAGTCTCATGTGGCGATTAAGTTGGGTTTGATCACTTTTGGTAAGAAACTATTTCCTGGAGAAAGTGAAACAGTTGGTTTGTGGGGTCAAGGTGTTTTCCTTTTGCCTGGCACAGAATCTGGCAAGTGTGGTAGGATTTCAACACATGGCAAACTGGAAGATGTTTAAGACCCGAACGTGGAGAAGGAAGTTCGGTCAGTGTACCTAAGACCCAGTCACTGGGCTTTCCATTGAGGATTTTGGGGGAGGTCTCCTGAGTATCAGGACTGAGCATGAGGATTCTGACTGGGAAAGGATGTGTAGTTGAAGAGCCATATTGGAAAATCCACAGCTTTAAAAATAAATCATCACTGGCTACCATTTCCTTCAAAATCATGTTCCCCTTGAGAGGGCAAAACAGATGTCAAGTTTTCATCATGTCCATTCCTCATTTGACATCCTTAGCAGTCTTAGGAGATGTTATCCCTTCCACTGGAGCCTCTTTTTTGAATGTTTCTTCATCTAAGCAGAAGCCTGCACATTGCTATTGTTCTTTCAGAGTTTGGAGGTGGCTTCAGGGTCATCCTGGACATCTTCCCGGTTCTGTTTCGGCCTCATGCTAAAGCTCTTGACAAAAGTCCACCCCTAGAAGCTTCTTGAATGTGCTGGACATTTTTTTGTAGTCTTGTTTAGCCCTTTGTTTCCAAATTGTGTTCACAAATTCCTGATCCGTCGTGAGATATTCTCAAACCCCTTAACCTGTTAAAGTCATGGAGAAGCAGAAACCAGGTCAACTTTATCTCCCTTAACTGATCAGGTAATTTTTTATTTGTCCTATGGAGCACCTATTAATATTCTGACTGTTCCATGGAATAATGGGAAATGATGTAAGTTCACTATGAATTTATTCTTTGCCTTAATAATGAGGGTTAATATCTATTGATCATTTACCTTTTTTTTTTTTTTTTCGGTACGCGGGCCTCTCACTGTTGTGGCTCCCCCCTTGCGGAGCACAGGCTCCGGACGCGCAGGCTCAGCGGCCATGGCTCACGGGCCCAGCCACTCCGCGGCATGTGGGATCTTCCCAGACCGGGGCACGAACCCACGTCCCCTGCATTGGCAGGCGGACTCTCAACCACTGTGCCACCAGGGAAGCCCGATCATTTACCTTTTTAAGAGACGATGTGCTAATTTGCACGGACTAGCTCCTTTAATTCTTACAAAAATCTTAGGAGGCTGGGGCTGTTATTTGAGTCCCTGTAACAGTAAGGAAAGTGGGACTTGCAGAGATTGAGTAACTTGCTCAGGTTCACACAGCAAGGGCACAGTACAGCCAGGGTTTGGTCTGGGAAAGTCTGCTGCAGAGCCCGAGCACAGAGCCACCACACTCTCCTGCCTCTGAATGGGCAGTCCTAGATCGTTTTTATGTCAACCGGAAACCCTAAGTTCTGCTTAACAGGCTCGGGACACACAGTTGAATGGTGGAAATATATTAGGAAATATATTATAACATGCCCCCGACAACATGTTCCTCCTTTGCTTCTAGAGGCCACTCAGAATATAAAGAGTGTCTTTCATCGCTGCATGCATTTGTTCATATTTTCAGAAATAGCTAGGGCAAGTGATGCATGCTGCAGTGTGGACGTCACATAGTCGTGGGCACCGCAGTCCTGCCATCTTTCCATGGCTGCTCATAGATACAGGGAGTGAATGAAGGCAGTTTGGTGGCATCAACCTTACACCAGTTCCTTTAACCTCTTAAATGATTATAGTACACCTTAGATGTTCATTCTGGCTTTTGATGTGGCATCCTTTTTATTAGGTTGTATAGCATACAGCTTTTAATATCAATGTATGTCTTACACATATGTTCAGAGAACACATTACGTTATCAGGTGCTGGAAAGAAAAAAGCTTCTAGCGCTCTTAAATACATCCAAGTGGCTTTACGAGATGCAATCAACCATGTATTAATTCCCTCTATCCATCATTAGTTGAGTGCTGAAAATATATGCAAAAGAAAATGGAACCTGGGTAGGAAGGTAGTGAAGAGGTTTTTACAAATGAGATTATTTGAGTAAATGATTCCTCAGACAGAAGGGTATTGTCCAAAGGGCCCTTTAATTATTATTCACTTCCTTTGGCGCACAAGAGAATATTGTCAGGGCAAAAAGAGCACTTCACTGCCGTTGAATTAAAAGGATGAGTGTGAGGCCCAGGACCAGGTCCACGCCGGATGCAATAGACTGCAAGGAAGGCATCTCTGTGACTCAGTCTGAGATGTTTGCTGATGTGGAACCTTGGTCCATATGCCCATTAATGGCTGGGCGATTGTCCTGGGTCTTCTCCCTCTGTAGGTGGCTGAGTGACCCCTGAGTCCCAATCCCCCTTTGCTTTAACAGCACGTGCTCTGGCCGAGATATATAAGCAGCTCTGTCTATCAACCAGCCTGGAACATCCCAGCCGTCCAAGACTATTTTCCGTTTTCTAAAAATGTGAGTTCTAAGTCGAGAACGAAAAGAAAGCAATAACAAACAAGAATAACTTGGTTTCCAGCCTCTAGATTCCTCCATCAGGTGACGTGCTGCTTGTGTTTCCTTAAAAGGCAAACGTCTGGTGGACAGAGTCATCCAGCAGGGTCGGGCTCCTTCACCTAGAAGGTTTTAGAAATGAGCCAGCTCTTTCCAATGAGTTTCCAGAATGATGCAGGTCATTGCATTCTGAGAAAAAGCATAACCTAGAGGTTTTCTCAAAGGGGCAGCAGGAAACAAAACCATCCCAATGTCACGAATGGGCAAAGTGCCAAAGACACCTCAAAACAGGGCACCAAAGAGGAAAACCAATGTGATAACTTCAAAAATCAGAGCGGACATCATGGGAAAAAAAAATCTGGACTTCTTTGGACTTTCTTGAACTTGATGTACGTTTACTATTTAGATTTTTAATTAGGTATTGTTGGGGGAGGGGAACCAGGGAGTCCTGTACTCTTTCTCCCGATCTTCCAGAGCTTGGCCTTTTCTGGCATGAACCTCACCCTGGGAGAGGCTGGCAGGGGCACCCCGCCTGTCCGCTCTCCTCTGGGACCCCTCTCCTACTCTCGGCTTCTGTCTGCAAGGTGTCCCGGGGCACAGCTGGGCATCTGATACTGCCCAGCAGGAGAGAGAGACTGAAAAAGTTGCTGAGAAGTGGTTATTAGATGCAGAGAAACTGTAATCCTGACTCACCTTATGGGTGTAATAATTACCAAAATGTGCTCCTCTGCAGAGCACCTTGGAGAGAAGGAGTTAAGCGAAGCCTTTATTAAGCCTGACTGAGAGGGTTGGGTGGGTGTGCATAACTGTCATCCATGTCTGGGAGGTGTGCTAATGTGTCGGCGACTTTGTGTCCTTGCACCTTTTAGATGGCTCAGACAGCAGTCTTTGTTCACATCCTGGCGTTTATAGTGACATAGAATTAAAATAAAAAATCATCTGATCAGTGGTCAAAAAAAGTAATGACAACAACAATCTTGGCCTGGCCAAAAAGTTCGTTCGGTCAACGAATCCGTTGTTCAATAAAGTTCTTGGTGAAAATGAAAAATGTGTGTCGTCTATTTTTGCTTAAAACCAAACGAACTTTTTGGCCAACCCAGTACCTGGAGATTTTATTTTCAATGTTCTGGATTTTCAGCTGCCATGTGTGCTGATCCCACCCCAGGCATGCCCACATTTCAATATATGGAAATCCTCACCTCACTCCTCACTGGCTTTCTGCCACATGGGCTGGTGGCCTCCATCCGAGGTTTTCATGGTTACTGCTTGCCTGAGCATTGTGATTTGGACAAAGAATCATCTCACTGCTGCTAGGTTAGGTGTTTATCTATTTTACTTATTAAGACGTGGGCTAAACAGGTGGTGCGGTGAGGGGGGGGAACCTTCCCTGCCCTACCACGTCCCACAGCTTCACTTTAATGATGCTTAAAGTCACTTCATGCTTCCTCTCATTAAAAACAAAATTCTTTTTTTCATATTCATCACTAATACATGCTCATTGTGAAAAATTTAGAACACACATCTAAAGAAAATTATCAAATTAAAATTATCTGTCATCTCAGCATTCAGAGATGGGAACTCAAACTTTTGAAATATAACGTCCCATTGTTTCTTATGCAGAGATGTAGATACATATCCACATATAGATTTCTTTTAAAAAATGGATCACAATTGATATTCAGTTTTATAACATGGACTTTTCATTTAATATACCAAGGGCTTTCCCTCCCAGTATTCAAGTAGTTTTATATTATTTGTATTTATATTGTCCACTTACTATGTCATGACTATGATTTTATGTCAAAATATTATTTAAAACGTTATTTTAAATGGTTAATAAATAATTAAATAGCTGCCTATTGCAAGGAAATTCCTCTATTGTTGGCCATGTCTGCTGTATAATTAAACTAACTTTCTTGGATTTCTAACTGAGATTGACTATTAAAAAGTGTTTACTCAACACCTGTACTTCTAGTTTTTGAATTTTTTACTTTTCTATTTGATAATTGTTTGCCCATTTGATTTATAAAAGTTGATTAGATATTAAAGACATACAAATTTTTATCATATATAATGCAATACATTTTTCCTTAAGGCTATTAAAACTTTTTAATTGTGAAATATAACACACATATAGAAAAAATGAGCAAAACAGAAACATGCAGCTCCATGATAATCACACATGAACACCCATGTAACTACCATCCAAGCCCATGGCCTGCAACCTCCCTGTGTTCCTTCCCAGTTACTACCCATTTTGCTATCAATTTTCAAGATATCTCATACCTTTTTCAATTTTTCTATTCTTCTTTTACTGCCTTCTTTTGTATTAAACAAGCATGTTTAGTATACCATTTTAATTTCTCTATTTTTTTAGCTGTGTATTTTTTTTCACAGAGGTTGCTCTACGGGTTTAAATACACAGATTGAGGTATCACTATTTCAGGTTAACGCTCACCTAATTCAAGTAAAATTTAGCCACTCTGCTTCAGTATAGCTCCATTTACTCCCTCCCACTTTATGGTATTATCATATATATTATATGTATTATAAGCCCAATGATGCAATTTTATAATTACTCTTTGCAATCTTATGCTTTTGGAAGAAATTAAAATAAGAAAAAAAATTATATTTTAAATTTATATAAATTTTATATTTACCTACATATTTACTATTTCTGGGCTCTGTATTTCTTCCTATGGATTTGAGTTACTATCTGATAGTGTCATTTCCTTTCATCCTGAAGAACTTCCTGTAGTATTTCTTGTAAGGCGGGTCAACTACCAACAGATTTTCTTAGTGTTTATCTAGGAATATATTTTGCCTTCATTTTTTAAGGATTGTTTTGCAGATTATAGAATTCTTGGTTAACAGCTTTAAGTTGTTTCCCTAGCACTTTGAATATGTCACTCCACTGCTTTCTGGGCTTCACTGTTTCTGATACAAAGTCAGCTGTTAATCATATTGTTACTTCTCTACATGCTGAGTCATTTTACACTTGGCTGCTTTTAGGATTGTTTGCCGTCTTTGGCTTTCAACAGGTTGAATACAATATATTTATCCTATGTTTTGTCTGAGCTTCTTACATCTGTAGATTACACTTTTTTGTCAAATTTGGGAGCTTTTGGCTATTATTTTTTTGAACATTCTTTGCTCCTGCATCTTGCTCTCTCTTTTCAAGAACTCCCACTGTATGTGCGTTGGCATACTTGATATTTCCTACAAGTCTTTGTGTCTCTGTTCATTAAAAAAACCTTTTATCTCTGTTCTTCATGCTGGGTAAGTTTTATTTTTCTCTCTTCAAATTTACTGATTTTCTATTCTGCCATCTCAGGTATGATATTGAGCTCATCTAGTGAATATTCGTTTTGATTATTGTATTTTTCACTCTAGAATTTTCATTTTTCACTTAGGTCTTTTTTTTTTTTTTAGTTTATATTTCTCTATTTTGGTTCTTGGTTTGAATAATTGTCATTGTATATTCCTTTAATTCTTAAATTTTTTTTACGGAGGTGAAATTCACATGCATAAAATTAACTATTTTAAAGTGTACAAATCAATGGCATTTAGTAAACTCGCAATGTTGTTCTAAAATATTTCCATCACTCCAGAAAGAAACCTTGTACCCGTTAAAGACTTGCTTCCCATTCATCTTTCCCTGCACTTGCCTGCACTTAATCTGTAGAATCTGTCTTCTAAGGGTGTGTAGCTGTTGATGTATCTGCTTAGTTTTTTAAATTCTGGCTTCCTAAGAGTTGCTTCCTAAGAGTTGAGGCAACTTTGCCTCAAGATTTAGTTTTAGTTTCTTCTGGTCTCTTTTGTGTCTTACCTGCACATGCCGGAGGTTCTCCAGGCAGCCAAAGGTGTGTGCATAGCTTATTTAGCTCTTCCAAGATCTCCCCGTTACATTTCTGGCTCTTCCACCACTCACCCCAAGTGGGACTACAATTTCACACTAGCACAACTCTGGGTTTTTCCCCATTAATTTTCCTCTGAGTTTGCAACTTTTACTGACAGCACCACCAGGTGCAGATTTGTCCTCCACTCAAAAACATGTCAGCCCCCTTTGGCAGTGAAAATAATGTTTTTCACAGCCAGTTTTGCCCTGACAAAACCACTGTGCCAACTGAGCTGGAGAAGTGCATTGGGGCAACTGTAGTAAGAAAGCCACAGACTCCCACTGTTCTCACTCAAAGTTCACCCAGGTTTTCATGAATAAACACTTCCAATTTGTTGTTGCCCTTTGGTGCATTTTCAGAGCCCCGAAATGTTTGTTTTTGACAATTTTGCCCAGTTTTATAGTTGTTTTATGGTGAGAAAGTTTGCTGATCTCTTTTCTCCATTATGGTTAGAAGTCCAGCTACCACAATAATTGTTTGACCTTTTCATTTTCACGTGATCAAATATATCAGTGTTTTCTCTAGTGTCATACTTAGATATCTTTATTCCAAGATTACATTCTAATGAACAGAAATTATATTCTATAATATTATGGTTTAACTTTCCATTCAAATGAGCTGACTACATTCCAAATTCATTTATTTCATTGTAAAGAAGTCAGACTCTGCTTATTTTTTCTCCTTGTTGTTAGCTACTTGTCCCAGACCAAGTTTTGAATAATCTTTTCTGTTTCTGCTTACTTGAAAAGCAACTGCATGAATATTGGAGTGATATGTTTGCTTGTTTATTTGACCTTTGATTCTATTCCATTGATTTGTTTTTGTATCCACTCTCCATTGGAAATGCTACTATTTTAATTATTGTAGCTTTAGAATGGCTTCTAGTATAAAGTGGGACAAGATCCTCCCTTCTGCCCTCTTACTTTTCAAATCATAAAACAGACTTACATTTTTCACACCACAGAGTTAGCGTGCATTCATTCATCCGCTCATTCATTGTTTTATCCTACAGAAATTTTTTGAGCTTATACTGTGTGTCAAGCAACATGATGACCAGGAAAGTGATGGTGAGCAGCAATGGCCTGGTCCTGGCCTTGCTGGAATTTGCATTTTAGCATGGAGACAAGAAAAAAAGCAAATGAGAAAATTAATAAAATAATCAAAAACTAAAGCATGTAATGTGAAACAAATAGTTAAGTTGGTATGATGGAGAATAGCAGAGGGAGCCTGTTTTGGCTGGTGTGGTTGGGTGGGGGTTCTAGTCTGGAAATTGGTGTTTAAGTCCAATCTTACAGGGGAGGTAGGAGACTTACAGGAGCTAAAGATTGTTTTTTATTTCCAAACAGTTATCCATTTATGCCAATACCATTTACTGTAAAATGTATCCTTTTAGCCATGGGTGGGAGGAAGCAGTCTGTGCAGAGGCAACAGCACATGCCTGCCTACACTGCCATGGAAAGAATCTGAGGAGCTGAAAGAAAAGCCGTGAGGCCAGAACCTGGAATGTGGGAGGACTTGAGAAGGGTGCAGTAGGTAAGCAGACGACAAGTCTGCCCAGCCTTGTGGACAGAGAGGGAAGTTTGCATTGCATCCTTAGTACAGTGAGCAGCCCCTAAAGGGGTGTCTGCAGAGCAGTGATGCACCATGTTTTCAGAAGACCGCTCCTGTTGTTATGTGGATAAGGGACTGGAGAAGGGAAGGAAGGAAGTGGGAACACAGCCTAGTGAGTGCTTGCGTGGCTGGGGAGAGGTGCTTGTGGCATTGGTCCAGCCTGGTGGTCCAGTGTAGCTGCCAGAGGATGGGCAGCAGGTCCTGCTGATGAGCCAGACATGGGGCAGATGGAAAGACAGGTAAAAAGTGTGGGGGCAATTTTGTTCACCTGTAGGATCTGGAAACAGGCCTCTAGTAGTGGGCAGAGAAGGAATTTCGGCTTAGGTGAGCTGCCTTTTTTCAGGTAGCATCCATCCTGAGATTGGAGCAAATGTTGTGAGTGTCTTCGGAGATGATTGACGTGGGGATGAAGCACACTTTATTGGAAATCCAGTGGTATGGAGAGTGAGGACAGTGACTCTGAATCTCTTGGTAAGTGTCGCACACCAGGATTGGGAAGGGCCAAGCATTGAACAGAAAAGGTGATCAGTGTGAGAAGGAGATGGAAACAATTGACTGAATGTTACGTCTCTACAGAAATGTCAGGGTATTAAAGTGGGTGTCTGAGAAGACAGAAAGTTGCAGTCTGAAATGATGAATAAGCCACTGCCAGTTGTCACAGAATGTGTGAGGAGCGTGTGTGAGCAGAGAGAGGTGGAGCTGCACTCCTGGGTGGCAGGCAGTGGTGGGCATGGCACTCATCCAGGCCTTCCTTCCAGAGGCTCTCCTGCAGCACCCTGTCCTCCACTCACCACCTCTCCAATCATATGTCCAGGCTCGCCCTCCTTGTTGGGATGGCGGTTCCACCAGGGCAGTGCGGTAGGTGGTTGAGATTCCTGCT
>NW_006798798.1:2891150-2894780 GCF_000442215.2 Lipotes vexillifer | reverse complement strand
TCCTGCTGGTGTGCACACCCTGTATCACCCCCTCCCCTTGAGTGTGAGTGAGACCTGTGAATAGGATGTGGTGTATGACAAAGGGGAGGGATTCTGCAGATATAATTAAGGTCCCAAATCAGTTGATTTTGAGTTAAGCAAAAGGGAGATCACCCCAGCCACCTGGGGTGGTACCTGACCTAATCAGGTAACCATTTAAAAGTGGGTCTAGAAGTCAGACTTGAAACAGCAGAAATACTTTCTTGTTGGTCTTGAAGATGTAAACTGGTGCATTGTGGAGAAGGCCATGTGGCAGGGATCTGTGGTGGTTTCCGGTTGCTGAGGGCCTCAGTCCTATAACTGCAAGCAACTAGGTTCTACCAACACCCAGTGAGCCTGGAAGTGGACTCTGGGCCTCAGGTGAGATCACAGCTCTGGCCAGCATCTTGACTGTGGTCAGTGAGACCCTGAGCAGAGGACCCAACTGAGCCATGCCCCCTGCCGCACAGAAACTGTGAAATAATAAAAGCGTGTCATTTTACTCTGCTATGTTTGTGGTGATTTGTTATGCAGCAGTGGACAGTTTATGCAGGCAGGGTCGCTTTGACTGCCTTGGTCATTGCTGTGTCCTAATACCAGGCCCACGGCCTGGCCCAAGTAGATATTTGATACATGATGTGTGTTTAATGAGTAAATGGATGGCTGGATGGCGGACAGACAGGAACGCATGTGTGCTCTATCCAACCATGGGGTGTTGTATGTGCCCTAGCAAGCCATGGGGTTCCAGCTGCCTATGAGCTCCATGGGAGGCCCACTGTGATGGGATTCCTAACAGATACTGATTTGACCGAGGTCCCATTTGCCTGGGTTCAGGATGAGGGGCTGCTGTGAGTGTGTGTCTGCAGTGTTGCATTAAGGTCTGCGTGCTGGGATTTAAAAGAGGCCCTGCAGTCTGAGAGTATCATGAGAGGATCACCAGATGAGCTTGGAGCTCATCTCAAGATGTGGTGAAGGGCACTTCTGGACTCCAGGATGGGAGGCTAGGGGTCGGGGGCAGGACACAATGGCATTGGACTTCTTGGGTAGGGTTTGGCCTGCTGGTGGGAGCCTTGTGTATATGGGGAGCGGATACCAATCCTGGTTCTCCCAGGAGCTGTGTAAAATCTTCTGATGGCCTCCCAATGCCTTGGAATAAAATCTAGTTCCTTCCACATATGTGTCAGGCTGACATGCTTTGGCCTGGCCTTTGGATCTGGCCTCAGTTTGGGGCACTGGCCCCTTCTCTCACTTGGCTCTGGGATGCTGGCCTTGTCTCTGTGCCCCAACATACCAAGCTCCAACCTGCCTGGCTGTTCCCTCTGCCTGGATGCTTGCCTCCAGCTCTTCTCTGAGACGGCCCCTTGCACCTCACCTCCCCAGAGGTGTCTTCTGGGCTCCTTATGTCTGAAGATACCTCTGCCCACTCGCCTACCCACCTGGTCACTTTTTATCACCTGCTTTGTCTCCGGCACAGCACTTATCACTCGCTGAAGTAACCAGGTGTACTCATTTGTGTACCTGCTTATTGGCTGCCTCAGCTGCTAGAATGTGAGCCGTGAGCTTGTTTGCCCACTGTTGTATCTCCAGCAACTTAGCACGATGTGCTCTGTACACAGTAGATACTCAAATAACTTTTTGTGGAATAAAGCCGTTTTTCCTTCTGTCTTCATTTCTCTCCATCTCAACAGCTTGTCTCATTCGCCATGACCTCAGAGAGAGAACTCCTGAAACATTTTCAAAAGTGAACTGTGACCGTCATTGGAGAGAAGGAGATTGAATGAAGTCTGATGAAAATGGGAACAGGGCACATTGCAAAGCAGGGCTAGAGAGCATGTGGAGGTTAATATTCCCCAGGGCACTGGGTACAGTGCTCAACCCACAGCTCTCTGGGAGGTCTTGGGGAAACCAGCTCAAATCCCTTCTTGTGCTTAGCACCATATGAAATGATCTCTTATCAAAAGCTCTTGGATTCTCAGAGGGTTAAACATCTTTGCCAGCAATAGTTAATGCTATAAAGATACAGGAAAACAAACGATGTGGATAGTTACTTGGAGTTTATTACATAGGAATTTAATTTATACAAAAAAGATACTGTTCCTGCCCTCAAGGTCCTTGTGAAATGACAGGCGAAATGGGACAATGATGGAACATACCTCAGAAAGCTTGGGATGGAAAAAACTGAGGACTTCACTGCTACTAATTGTGTCATTCATTCTCTGCACCAAGAGTCTTCCACGGACAGTGATATCTTGTTTTTTTTTGCCAGTGTTCTTGGATAGTCTCATTTAGACATTGAATTAGACACACAGTGATGCTTGGTATTTTTTCATGACCAGATATATTAGGGAAGAAAACAGGAATCACTCTGATTATCTCAAGCAGGAAGAGATTTGATAAAGATTGGATGCTTCTAAAACCGCTGGACAGGCTGGAGGCATGAAGGTCAGGGTAATGGCCTGGCTCTCAGGCATGCTTCTGGCTTTCAGAGTCGAGACCTTGCTAGAAACCGCCAGCAATGACTCCATCTGCCCCCAGCACATAGCCGGGTATTCTGCAGGCCGCTGCAAAAGTTCCTATCTGCAGAGCCCGCACGTTTGCCCACTGCTATCAGAGGAGCAATGATCAGGCTTCTGCCTTTTAAATACTGGGCAGCATCCGAGAGGTTCCGGAAAATGTAGTTTCCAGATTTCTAGCCCCTGTGAATCAGGGGAGAACATACAAGAGGGGGTAAATGTGCTGTATTGCCAGCAGACAGCTTGGGGTCAAGTAAACCACAGAAAGTCCATCACAATCCAGTGTGTGCTTTGTCCCAGAGATGCAGTTACCTCCAATAATCTTTAGACTCACAGACTAAGTACCCATTAATTCCTCTGATCTCATAACCGTGGGAAACTGGTGCCAGGGAAACCAGCGTCAACCCCAGTGAAACATCAAGGAGCTCAAGGCCAGCACATGATTCCTTGTGTTAGATCAGATTCCCCGGCCTCAGCCTCACCCAGTATCCTCGGCACCACACAGCCAGCCCTGCATGACTGGGGGAGAAATGGCAGTGGCCACAGAGGGAGGAGGAGTGGGGATGAGAAAACAGGTCCACACGGAGACTGCAGGCACAAAGGGAACATAGCCAGTGCCTCCCCGCGGCAATTAGAGCGGTCCGAAGCAAGTGACTCTCAAGTGAACTAGGCTTGAGGGCACCCTGTGAAGTTTCAGAGGCGTGATCTAGAGCTGTGCTGGTGAGCGTGCGCATGAATACACGTGCACGCGTTTTAAGTAAAGTAACGAGCAGAGTGAAATATAGGGAGCACCTTAGCCCCGGTGGCCAAGCCCCATCCTTCAGCCCTCAAATAGATCTGTTCCTGGGGGTCAGTCTCTGTTGCTTGTTCACTCTTGGTTTAGGGTCTGCCTGCCTCCTGAGAACCTGGGACGTGGCTCTGATGGAAGTTGCGAAGGAATTTATGTCGCAGCCTGGTCCCTGCAGCACAGGGCTGGCTCCTGCAAGCACGAGGCCCTGACCTAACACAGGCCTCAGGGAGGCCTCGAACATCTTTCCATTCAAGTTCAGATTGGTTCAAACATGGGAGCTCCCTTTCCCCGTGTAGGGACTCACCCAAC
>NW_006798798.1:2882518-2891033 GCF_000442215.2 Lipotes vexillifer | reverse complement strand
TGTAGGGACTCACCCACAAGCATGAGCTTCTGTTTTGAGGTCAGAGGCTGGGCCAAGTGAGGTGCAGGGATGCCGCTGCCTTGACCGTAGGAGGGATTCCACGGGGAAAGGCTCCAGCGGGGAGCAGAGCAAGCCCGGGAGCCTCCCCTGGGAGTCCAGGAGGGGTTTTCAGGATCAGTTCCATTGAGCAAAACCTTCTCTGGAGGAAAGTCATGTTACTGCTGAGCACAGTGATGGGCACAGGGCAGATACAGCCTCCGAGTTTGAGGGTCAAAGCCGTGCCCCAGGTATGGGCCCCCCACTCTCCACCCAGCATGTGAATTTGACTTCAGGACATAAAAGGCAGTTGGCAGTTGGACAGACCAGCCAATCCTGTGACCCCTGTCACCTTGGGCCCCTCCCCTTGTGGTACAGCCCACCGCCAAGCCACTGCAGGGAAAAAGGTTTCTTGGAGGCGGAACCCACCACACCTACGGGGATTTTGAATTTTTTCCATCATCTACTAACTTATCTAAAAGAAGGTCCTGCAAAGTTTGCATTCTGTATTAATAGCTATATCTGCTTTAATGTAAAAGGTAATGTTTGAGCCTCGTGACAGCATACTAAATGAACTCCAGCAAGGCATGCCCCTTTCACCCTGAGGCTTCACCCTGTGCCCCTCCCCCAGCTGCAGGGACAACCCCCCTCCTCCCACCAACCCCAGGGGCCGGCTGGAGTCCTCTGGTGTGAGAGACTCTGCTGAGAGGATGGTGTCTTGAGAATGCCTGCAGCTGACCCTCCCCACCTCCCTCCATCCTTCCCTCCCTCTAGCCAGGTTCCCAGCAGCCAGGTAGTAAGGTTTTGGCCGTGATTTTTCAGGGGAGCGTTGTATTAGTCAGAGTTCTCTAGAGAAATAGAACCAAAAGGATTACACACGCACACTCATGCACACACATATATGTAAAATGAGAAACTGTCCCGCATGATTATGGAGGCTGGTAAGTCCAAATCTGCAGAACTGACATCCTAGTTTGAGTCCAGAGGCCAGTAGGCTACTGTCCGACCAGGAAGAGCTGAGGTTCAGTATGAAGGCCTCAGGCAGGAGAATTCTCTCTTCCTTGGGGGAGGGTCAGCCTTTCATTCTATTCAGGTCTTCCATGGGCTGGGGGAGGCCTACCCACACTGGGGAGGGCAAGCTGCTTTACTCAGTGCACTGATTTAAATGTTAATCTCATCCCCAAACACTTTCACAGACACATGCAGAATAACGTTTGACCAAATATCTGGGCACCCTGGGGCCCAGTCAAGTCGACCTGTAAGATTAACCATAGCCGTGCTTAGGGCAGGAATTAGAGATGCCGAGGATTTTGTCTGGGTGGACACTGGGTTTCTCCTTTACTGAGCACCAGATCCTCAGCCCTCTCATCTGTAAGACCCATGAAACGTGATACATTCTACACTGCTGGCCAGATCTGGTGACTAACAGAGGAGGTGCTCAAGGATGAAAGGGAAGGGCTTACTGGTTTCTTCTGTGTCCAGGTGGGTCAGACCTGACCTCTATGTGGCCTGAGTTGGGGGTCACAGTACAGAGCATGAAGGCAGCAGCTCTGCAGACTCTGAGGAATTTCAGCTCTCAGGTCCAACAGCAAGCCACGGCCACCCCCGGCGCTGAGCCCCATCAGCCCCCAGACCACTTAGCCCCAGCCGGTTCAGGGCTTGCCCACCACCCCACTCCCACCTGCACCGCTTGCCTGCAGCCAGTCATGTAGCAGCTCTGGGAGCCAAGACGTTGTTGTAGCAGCTGGGCCTGGGCAGCACAGGGCAAGAACCGGGTTTGGGGGCCCAGCCTGACAGTCTGACTCAAGTAGGCAATTGCCTGAGTAATGTAGCAATAAACAAAACACACTCAAGGGCTTCTCTCTTCCTCCCTCCCTCCCTCCCTCCCTCCCTTCCCTTCCTTCCTCCCTCCCTCATTTATGCAATGAGTTAGACAGTCAGCACAAACGTTGAGCTCCCTTCCCTTCCTTCCTTCCTCCCTCCCTCCCTCCCTTCCCTTCCTTCCTTCCTCCCTCCCTCCCTTCCCTTCCTTCCTTCCTTCCTTCCTTCCTTCCCTCTTTCTCTCTTTCTTTTTCTTTCCAGCAAGGGGAAAAGATGTTTCTTTCAGCCTCGACTGATAGGGTTTCAGCCACACAACAGAACTTGGTTTTCAATTGCTCCTCACACTTCATATAGCAGCTGGTTGGGAAATAAACATCTTTCATTTAGATAAATAAGCAAAAAAAAAAAAAAAGGCAGAAAATTAATAACCAGAAAGATACACTCATTTTATGATCCTATTTCTGAAACAAAACAAAGCTTGAGCTCTGTAAAAGGCAGGCTTGTGTGGTAGAGATGTGAAGGGGGAGCTGGGAGCTGGGCCAGGGCAGGCGTGGCAGAGTCCGGGCTGACTGCTGGCCCTGGGGGAGTGGACCCCGACCTCATCCACTCCCCATCCGGCTCTCTGCTCTCAGCCAGCCAGGGTGGGGCTCAAGTCTTTGAAGGCCTGGGGTGGGCCTCCCCTGCAGAGCCAGCCCTACATATCACTGTGACCTAATCCCACCCCCAGGACTGTTTTCCTTGGAATGTGGCCCCTGTGAGGTCGTTCTTGCACAGAAGGCTCTTGAAGCTCCCACCTCCACCCGCATGTCCAGCCACCTCCACCCACGACCTGTTTCTGGCACAGTTTCTCAGGCCCATCTCCTGTTCAGGACACATCACTGACATTCAGGACTGAGCAGCCGTTGACATGTATTAGCTCATTTAAACCTCATGACAACTCTGCCTGGTGGATGCTGGATTTGTTATACCCATTTTACAGATGAGGGCGATGAGGCACAAAGGGTGCCCAGAGTCCACAGGTAAAGGCAGAACTGAACTCCAAACCCAAGCATCGGGCTCTGGCTAGAGGTGGCCAGCTACCGGGTCAGGGGCAGAGGCCCTGAGCAAATTTGAATAAAAAATTAATAAAAAAATTAAAATGAGGGAATCTCAAAATAAAATTAAAACACTGAGTTATATTTGAGATGATTACTTTAAAAAATCTTGACACCTTGAGTACACAACATCCCTGTGCATGGCAATGGTGCTAGTCACGGGGCAATAAAGGGGTTTACAGAAGTAACGTGACTCCCAGGGATGTGGTCCTGGAATGCCCCCGAGGTAGTAGTTACTCGATGATTGCCTTTGCTTCCAGGGCTGTCTGCATGCTTCCACGACTGTACATCGTCCTCAGGAGGTAGCAGGGAAATTCCCAGCTTCCTGTAGCCACTGCTGCTCCAGCCACCACCTGCACCCTCCACGCCCAGCTTGTCTTAAGCTGCAATCAAGCAGGACCTACCTCAGTAACCAAGCACACCACTGCCCTTCCCTGCCCTTACACCTTTCCCGGTGTGGAACTCTCTCTCACCCCTTAACCATCTCCTCTTTCTCTCTCCCAGTGACCATCAGTGTATGATGAAATCCCACCCACCCTCAAGTCCTGCTGGAATTCTAGCCCCTTCTTGACTCTGTCTGAGGGTGTCAGCCCCCGGTGATGTTTTTCTCCGGTGACTTGTCCTGTGATCTGGAGATGATCACTCCTCCGGGGTTGTCATCTCCTGGAGGTCAGGGAGCTCTTCTGGCACGTCCGTGCTCCCTGCAGGGCTTGGCAAAGGGCCCCCCGACCCCATACACAGGTGCTGACTGGCCAGTGGCCCTGGGATCAGTCCACTGGGAACTTGTCATTTGGCAAAAGTCCTCAGAGTTGAGACCCTGTGCTCAGCCTTGGGTGGGTGCTGTGGAGAGATGTAAATGGGGGATCCGTCCTCAGAGGGGAGGGTAAGATACTTGCTCCAGTACCTCCGATAGAGGTATTGGCTCCTCTGCATGGAAGCTGGGGTACATCGGGGCCTGTTCTCTGATGGCAGGATGCCAGGGTGGGCTATGTTGGGCATTCTGCGGGGAATAGGGGCTCCCACTTTCTTGACACTGGCCACCTGGCACACCTCCCTGGTCTGAGTGCCTGGGTGCTCAGCTTAGGGTCCCTTCTCCACCACCTCAGGAGGCCTGGTGGGTGCCGTCTCCCCTGGAGCTGTCCCGGGAGCACCCCTTTCCCTTGCTCTCAGCTCACCGAGGTCCCGCCAGATTTTGGGGGTCCCCACAGTTTCCCACAAGAACCCCAAGTCCTGCATGTGGACCAGACCATCCAGGAGACAGGCGGGCATGCGCACCAGGGGACAGCACGTACGCCCCCTCTGAAGGAAGCATTGGGGGAGGGGTGTCCCAGATTCAAAAGGCTCCAGGCTCCAGGCACCAAAACCAATGAGTGAGATGGGCCATGTATGACAAGTGGTCTTGGTTTGTTCTCCTGACCTTTTTCTTAAAGAAATTTAAAATTTTTGACTAATTTTTGATTTACGGGAAAGTTGCAAAGATAATACAGAATGTTCCCATGCTCTTCACCTAGCTCCCCCTTAACGTTAGCAACTTACATTCCCCGGGTACATTGGTCAGAACAAAGGCACCAAGGTTGGTCACTTACTATTACTGAACCTCAGATTTTATTTGGATTTCACCAGTTCCCCCATTAACACCCCTTTTTCTGACCCAGGATCCAGTCCAGGATTCTACATTGAATTTCGGTGTTGCGTCTCCTTTCCTCTCCTCTGGTCTGTGACAGCGTCTTGTGTTTATTGTGACTTTCTCTCGGTGAGTGCTTGCCAGGGATGCAGAATGTTCTCTCCACTTTTGGTAGAAACAGGAGGTAGGCTTAGAAAAATCCTGTTTTTTTTTCTCCCCCAAAAGACAGTATATTTTCATGTGGAATTTCCTAATTTTTTTTTCATTTAAAAAAATTTTTATTGAAGCATAGTTGATTTACAAGGTTGTGTTAATTTCCTCTGTACTGCAAAGTGACTCAGTTATACATATATATTCTCTTTCAGATTCTTTTCCATTATGGTTTGTCACAGGATATTGAATATAGTTCCGTGTGCTATACAGTAGGACCATATTGTTTGAACTTCCTAGTTTTTTTAATGTTACTAGTTTATAAATGCTGGTTACTACTAGTCAGCACCTCCAACTCTAGGAGGTAGGATTAGCATCAAGTCTATGGGAATGCTACCTTCTGAGCCTGTGCGCAGGTGTCAGGGAAGGCTCTGGAACGAAATCTAATTTAGCACAGGGAACTCTACTCAATGCTCTGTGGTGACCTAAATGGGAAGGAAATCTAAAAAAGAGGGGATAGCTGTATACGTAAGAGATCCACTTTGCTGTACAGCAGAAACTAACACAATGTTGCAAAGCAACTACACGCCAATAAATTTTTTTTTTAAAAAAGGAAAAAAAACCCCAGGTACCAGTCAAAGCAAATACATCTGCAAGCCCTACTCAGCCATGTGGCTCTGGCCCATGTGATTCAAAGATGAAGGGTCTTCCTTGGCTGCCCAGAACCATGGATTTGGAAAGAAGCAACATTTTAGTTTTTGTGTAGTTCCCTCTGACTCTTGCTACTGCTTACTGTTGAAACCCATCATTTGATCTGTAACCATTTTCCTGTGGCGTTCCTGGCTTTATCTGACCCCAGTGACCTTGATCAGGAAACTTTGTGCTGAAATGCTTTCCCTCAGATGTGGGTTGAGCAGGTGTCTTCTGGGTTTATAATGAACTTCAGTCCCTCAGGGCTAGAGTCTGTTTGGAAAACAATCCTGTCCAGGACTGGCCCAAGAGACTTACTTTTAGAAAATACCAGTGGATGTGTTTCTGAGCAGTCAGTCTGCTAGATTGAGACTGCCCTCCCCGGCCACAGCTGGAGACCAGATTCCTCCAATACCAGCCACTGCCGGCCCCTGTAACCAGGGCATTAGGTACAGTGCTTGGCAGATCTCCACTCCAGCCACTGCCATCCTTTCCTCTTTACAGATGAAGCCTAGGGAGAGTTAGTCACTGCGTCAAGATCAGGTAGCTGCTTGGCCTCAGACCTGAGGTTTACCCCCAGCCCACTAGGTTAGAACCCAGACCCATCACCTCTGCACAGTGCCCGAGATCCTGGCTGTTGTAATGGGAGAATGGCAAGTCTGCTTAGGGGAACATGTGTGTGAGGTCTGGAAGGAGGTGGCGTTTGGATGAACATCTGGGGAAGGGTTAACAGGATTTGTAGGTGATTCCCCAGGATGTACCCAGGTTTAACTGCATGAGACCCATCTCACAGAGGGGTATATATATAGAGCTCGGGAGCTTAGATTCCCACTTCTGGGGTCACCGGTACCAGCCGAAGTTCAGAGAAAACAGCAAGACTCAACGTTTCTGCAAAACACCAGCTACTAAACGACCCCTCTGTTGGTAGATTTCCCTGCTCCCCACTGCAGCTTCTTGGGGCGAATGCTTGGAAGAGAAGAATTTTGTGTGTTTGTATTGTTTTCACACGACCCATCCCAGCGGGGCTCTGGGGCTGTTTGAAAACCCTCAGCTGCTTCTGAGGAGGAAGATGAGCCCTGCATGATCTGGTCGGAAGCCTGAAGGTAATGTTTTGTGGGTCATTCAGCGCTCCGCATGGCCCGGAGATAGTTTTCAGTGGGAGCCACATTTCCAGGCCTCATGGCATGCTGCAGCAATGTTACAATTGTCTTCCCCCTTATCTACATAAACAACATAACTTTGTCAGAAAATTGAAAGTCTGCACTTTGTCCCATCAGCTAAAATGGGCTGTCAGATAAGCCTTTTTTTTTTTTTTTTTTTCCTCTCTTGCATCCGATGAATGATGTAAATGGTTTTTGGCTTTGGAGTTCTTTTGCCAGGCACTGGAGTAAATGATCAGAGTAGTAACATTTTTAACCTTATCTATCATACTGAAACATTTTTTCTGCCTCTAATAAAACATGTCAGAGTCGATTAAGGACATTTTTCAATGAGGTATAATTCACAGATTTTAGTAGCGAATCCAAGAGCACTGAAATTAAAGGGGCTGTGAATAGTTAATTATGGATATGTTACCATCCTACCTTTTGCCTGAATTCCCTGAACGCTTTGGAGCTCTGCTTTGAAAATGCGCGGGGTCGGCGGAGCAGCAGGTACGATGGCCGGGGCTGTGTCACATCGTATCTGGTGACAGGGCTGTGAAAGATACAGCAGCTCAGTACGTTTGGCGGTGCTTATCTGGTACATGAGTGCACATTACTTCCCAAAGACCGGGATCACTTTGGACAGTATCATTAAATGTCACGTCATTACCTGTTATGGAGCAGTGCTTTAGCTTCAAGGGCCTCTTGGGACATGTGCAACAGTCAGAAGAATGATGGGCAAAGATGGAGCCGGCATTAAATTTTCAATGGAAACAGTATTGGCTTTGACTTTTCAGAAGCCTTATCTGTTAGATGGTGTTTGTCACTGGGCCGCGGAGCTGTGGATGTTCGTCAGTTGAAAGTTGCAGGCAGTTGAACGATATGGACAGGTGAAGGCTCCGTGGGGACCGGGCTGGCTCGCGGAGAGCTGGAGGGGGTAAATTGAAGGTTTATTTATCCCATTCGCTGTCAAGGTCAGCTTGCTAGAGAGCTGTCCTATGGATGCTTACAAATGCCAAAATCCTGGCAAATTGTCGGAAAGAGCCTCCAAATCACTGACCTTTGTACAGCTCCCATCAACGTGCCTGTGTCTCTGAGCGGGGTCCTTAGAGGGAGTTAAATGGTTGGTAAAATGAGGCTTATGCTGTTGCTGTAATGTCAGCCGAGCTGCTATGTATTTTTTATTTTTGTGTTTTCAGCAACAAGGATGAAGTTAAAGGTATGAGTATTGAAAGAGGGATGTGAGGGGCTGTGCACAATAATTATACTGGTGTGGGTTTTGGCAAATGAGCCGGTCTGGATTTCTGCAGTTGAGGGTGTTTCGAGCTTCAAGTCAGAGGCAGGTATGTCAGCGTCTCCATTGTTCTGTCCTTGTTGGAAAGGGGAATTTCCACGTTCCTTTGTCCTTTTCCCCACCCACAGCCCCTGATGTAGTGTCTCATGGCTGTTCTGAGTGATGGGCTCTCTCGCCATGGACTTCTGGTCTGACTTTGCCAGGACAGCTAATTTAAGGAGCCAGGACAGAGCCAATCATGTTGCCTTCCTTTGGTTGAGGGTGGGAATTTACTAAGCAACGTCGCAGTGACACAGACACCAAACATCGAGATAATTGCCCGGCAATTGAGGAAGAGCCACACCACAAAATATTATGTATCCATTGAAAAGAAGGCACTAGGCAAATACCTGTTGAATTGAAGAGCTATCCATGGATCCTAAGAGAGAGGAGTGCGTGAATCCTATGATCAGATTTACAAAAGAATAAAACCACCTTCCACCCAGGGGTGCCAGATAAAATACGGGATGCTTAATATATTTCAATTTCAGACAAATGAGAAATAATTAAAACATAGTTAAAAATTATTTGTTGTTTATTTGAAGTTCAAATTTAACTGGAAGTCCCGTGATTTCATTTGCTAAATCCGGCAACTGTCTCCTTCCCCCGCCACCGCCCCCCCCCC
>NW_006798798.1:2874961-2882505 GCF_000442215.2 Lipotes vexillifer | reverse complement strand
CCGCCGGATATGACTTATGTCTGTACATGATACGTGTGTGTATTTATATGTATGTGTAAGCATGTGTATTTATATGTAGTTACATAGGCATGGAGTAAATAAAGAAGCACACATTCTAGGTAATTAACAAGGGTTTTCTGGAAAGGGCTGCATAGGGGTTGATAGGAGAGTGTGTGGTGGAGGAAGCAGGTGAAGAGAGGAAACAGAGGGTGAGGGGAAAAAGGAAAAGCCCACAGGTGTTGGGTCATGCCTTCACTTGTTCACTCTACAAATGGTTGTCCAGACTGTCTGTGTCAGGGTCTGGGCTGGACACCTGGGATTCCGAGAGGATGTGGCCAGGGGCTCCCCTTCTGGTGGGGAAGGCAGACAGGGAACAGGTATGCATTGTCCCGGTGATGGCTGCCATGGGCCCTGCGAGGCTCACGGGAGGGGTCTCTGCTCGGGGCTGGACGGTCAGCAATTCCTCTTCTGTTGTTCCTTTGGAATAAAAAATAAAACACTGCCTCTTATGGGGCCTGCTTTCTCTGGGAGTGCCTTCTGATCTCATCTTTCTCCTTAGGCCCCATGAGCTCAGGGGGCATCCAGATGGCCTCCCAGTGCATGTCTAGGGACCTGGGGAGGGTGAGAGGGAGCTGCCATTGGGGGGTGCTGCGTTCCATCTCTGTTCAAGGTACACTGACGTCGCTGTGGGCACCGTGCATCCACTCTTTACAAGACTGTTCAAAACCCGCTTCTTATTTCCAAATTCAATTAAAGAGCTGTTAATATGTCCCAGGTTTGTTGTAATGAGCCCATAACGGAAACTGACATTATTATCAGTTCAAACAAAACACAAACGCTTCATCTTCTGTTTCCTCAGGGAAACCCCCAACTTCCCGAGCCCGGCCCCTAGCTGGCCGGGATGCTGGGAGGCGCGTCTGAGTTTTTCCTTTGCAAATACAAAGGGTTCTGAGGAGGGCCCTATCTTCCTGCTCCATGCTACTCCCTTTGGTCAAACAAGACTTGGATGATCATGGTTCTGGAATGTTCTTTCTATGGCCAATGTTTGAATTCCTTTTAGGGGAGGAGCAATTGCACAGAGACTGGTGAACAGGAATTTTCTGTGTCCTTGTGTGGCCCAAAACTCTGATGTTCTGTGGCCTGGAGTATCAGCTTCTTGTGATGCAAACTTTTCGAGGCTCCATCATCCATTCTCTGGAGAAGGAAGAAACCTGCTACCCAGCCAGGTAGCAATGTAGAAAGGGAAGGATCATGGGGTGATGGTGGTGAGAGGGGACCAGGAGAGAGGGCAGAGAGGGTGACCTGGGGATCCCCAACCTTAAGCCAGGGTGGGGCGTGTCCAGATGGGCTCACCCATCAGACCCAAGAACTCACTGGATTTTGTGGACGGAGCACTGCAGGAGAGGCCACAACGTGAATAGTAGTGAGTATAAACCGAGTGCAGGGGATGGTGCAGTACCTGAGGGAGGTGCACATTGACCTTGCTTAATTTTCTAACAACCCACGGACATCGGTGGTGACAGCCTCAATATTTTCAGCTTAGGACAGTAGGTCACTGACAGAGGTCATATCATTTGCCAAACCTTGAAAAAAAGCTAGTGAGTGGTTGAACTTGAGCTCAAAGATCTTGTGTTGAAGATTTTCTCCGGGCAGCTGAGAGATGTGGGGATTTGCAGAGTATGCACCCAACAGATGTTCCTGGGAGCTGTGAACTCCTCCGCAGGTGACCCCGGGCCTCCTCTTCATGCATAAGCTACCCCCTTTCCTGGCCCCTTGGGTCCTTGGCAGCTTAAACACGTACCGTGGTTTCCCTTGTATGTCCTTCTCTGTATCCTGAACATCTTCCCTTCGGAAAGGGCACCGTGTTCCAGAGTCTCGCCTGGAAGCTCTCCCATGCCCTGGAGTCCCTTGGTGCTCACCCTGATTTGGGGTGTGTGTCAGTGCTGATGAGGCTGCGAGTCTGAGCGCGGCCACGCTGAGAGCTATAGCACTTCCCACATGCCCCGGGGTCCATGCAGCGGCTGGGCAGTACGTCTTGGCCCTGGCCCTGAAGCCAGTGCACAGCCTCTTTCTAAAGCCTGTTTTCCAAAAGGGTCTGGTGCTTGGAGGCCTGGCTGCAAGACCCCATCAGCAATGCCCGGGCAGAGCATTCTGCTGCCCTTGTAATGGAGTGAGTGCAAATTTCCTCATTTCTTCCATAAACTGCCCAGCCCCAGGGTCTCAGCAACTCCCACTATGTAGGTCTGGAGGCCTCCATTGCCCTGACCATCACAAAGTGGAAAGTGACCCGTACGCTCTGCACGGAGCGCATCGGCTCTGCCCTGGCTCACTCCCAGCTGCCTGAGCTATGTTTCTCATGCTGTTTCACAAACTCTTAGAAAGGGTGGACAGCCACAGATTGGTGATCTGTGATCCGTGCCCAGATGACAGAGGTCAAAATGTGCCTTTCCCCCACTCACTCCTAAAGCTAGCTCTTTACCTATTAGCAGGAATTGTCCCCGCCTCTGAATATAGTGGAAAAAGCAGACAAGATGCCTGCATTCGTGGAGGTTATCGGCTTTGGGGGAGCAGATGATAAATGAATAAACAAATAAGATAACTTCAGACTTATTGTGGAGAAAAATACCTCGGTGAATATGGTGGTCAGTTCTATTTAGGCCTCGAGATCTGAAAGTCCAAGGGAGGCAACCAAGGGAACGCAAAAGAACATCCCTGACTCTGGCAAAGTCATGAGCAAAGGTCCTGGGGTGAGAGAAGCTGGTGTGAAGGAAGCTTAGGCAACACAGAGGCAGGTGGTTGGAGATGAGTCGAGGAGTCAGGCAGAACTGGGTTGTGTAGTTCTTGTTCCTGGAGCTATGGTCGAGTCTTATTTTCATCCCAGCCCCTCTCAGAAGCCCAAAGAGTGTGTGTACATTCCTGTGGTCCCTGCAACTCTGCTTGTGCTGTTCCCTTCCTGGGAAGATCTTCCCTCCTCTGCCTACTGAAATCTTACTCATCTGAGATGCCCCCTTGCCCGCAGAGGACCCATTTCTCTCTCCTCTGTGTTCCCATTGAACGCTGCACCCTGTTTGCAGCACTGACATGGCTTTGCTGACTTGTTTCCGAGCCCTGGGCCAGGTCACCTTCATCTGTGTGCCCCACAGTACCTGGAGCGTGGCACGCCAGCAGGTGACTCGCTCAGAAATGAGTCTCTGCCCTGGGAGACGAGGCCAGAGCTAGGCTTCCCATGTCGCCTCGCTTTGGAGGAGCCCTAAGCTAGGGACCCATGGTACCAGTTAGGCATCTGTGCCAGTTATCTTTAGCTTTGAGTGAGCTGCTGCGTAAGTGATGGCTCAGACGGGCGAGCAAAGGGAGAAGGCTGTGGACATCAGCAACATCTCAGGTTGTGGCACAGCATCTTTGAGGACCACTCAGCAGGGCTGCCGAAAACAGAGTTGTCGTTAGAACAGCCGATGGGGAGGTGCGTCTTTCTCACCATGGGCAATAAAAATTCATTGGTCCTTGAGCAGGAATTGCTAGTGGGGGCAGTTTCTTTCTTTTTTTTTCTTTAGCATTTTATTTAATTTTTAATTTTTTTAAACATCTTTATTGGAGTATAATTGCTTTACAATGGTGTGTTAGTTTCTGCTGTATAACAAAGTGAATCAGCTATACATATACATATGTTCCCATATCTCTTCCCTCTTGCGTCTCCCTCCCTCCTACCCTCCCTATCCCACCCCTCTAGGTGGTCACAAACCACCTGGCTGATCTCCCTGTGCTATGCGGCTGCTTCCCACTAGCTATCTATCTATTTTACATTTGGTAGTGTATATATGTCCATGCCACTCACTTTGTCACAGCTTACCCTTCCCCCTCCCCATGTCCTCAAGTCCATTCTCTACATCTGCGTCTTTATTCCTGACAGGAATAAAGAGGCAGCTTCTTGTAGGTTAATGCCATGTGGAGCCCTCTGTCCCTGCTGACAGGCCTCAGACCCCTGAGCAGGACCCTGGCCTGAAGTGGGGTTACTGCAGGGTGGGGTTTCTGTCTGACTGATTGATGGCTGGCCTGGGCCATCTGCTAGCTGGGGGACATCCCACAGAGGGGCTGCATGGTGTATTGTTTCCGTGAGAGCCACTCCCAATTACCTGTACCCTTCACGAAACAAGGTCTGCCTGGGACTTTTCCTGTGTGGCCCCCTCCCCACCCCAGTGCCCTTGCTTTGGACAAGCTCAGCTCCAGCCCATGGCGAGGTTGCATGTGGGTTCACCAGGAAGTATTTATTCTGCCAGAGCCGCCTGTGCACGTGGCCTGCTTTGACTGCCTGGGCCTAATGAGAAAGGGGAAGCAACACACTCAGCGCCCCTGAGGTCTGAGAGCCTTACATCCTCCTGGTACCCATCCCGCCTCTGCTTGGTTCCAGAGTCAGGCTTCTCCTCTGCCCACTCCCACCCACTGGCTCAGTCCTCTGGGCAGGATGCATGGACCAGTAGGGATCCCCCCCCACTGCCACTGCCTCTAACCTGTTCTTTACTGCACATAGGTCTTTCCTCCCTCAAGAGACGAGAGACAAGGAGATCTTTCTTCTCCTCGGGCAGCCTCCATCTCCTGCTCCCAACTTTGGTGGCAGGTGCAGTGAAATCAAATGACAGAGAACACATTATGGTTGTAACTATATGCCCTTAACTCATATTGGACCAACAGCTAACAAACTGTCCTTACTCGTGATGGGTGCCAATCAGCCCATGGTGAGGGGCAGGGAGGTGGGACTTGTCTCAGCTCCAGGGTGTGGGAAGGTCACGCACGTCCTCTCTCTGCCCCAGAAACCAACTTCTCGTGATGGCTGACAATCAAGACCAGGGTGCAGCGTGCTCCAGCCAGCTCTGAAACCCCAAGCCCAGCAGAAAACCTGGCACTGAGCCATTGCTGAAACACATGGTCCTGTGGCCTTTGAGAGGAGATTTTCTCCATCAGTAGCTGACTTTTCTTAAGGAGGTGAAACCGTGACCTTGACCTTGCGGCAGCGCCGTTGTCATCAGAGCTGCAAGGCCATGCTCGGGGCCGCCTACCTATGCCACACAAAGTTGCAAAAAGTCCCAGGAATATTTACAGTTGGTCTTTAAACAGCAGTGGATATGAGTAAAAGGGCAATACCTCACATCATTAGTCCATAAATATGCAGTTTAGTTTTATTTGTCAAATAAAATAAGCTGATTGAACTGCCTGGATGAAAGACACAGACATACTCACACCCATCTCCTTGCCCTGCCTCCTTGTCCATCCTCGTGTCTGCAGCCCTTCAGGAATGTTCTTTTCCCAGGTGTGACGTCTCTTCCCTCCCTTTCTGGCTTTCCTGGGAAGAAGCATTCAGGCAGGTTTCCTTCCCCTCCCTCCTGAGGAAGCCAGCCGAAAGCCTAACTGCCACTGGGACCATTGGCTCAAGCTCCCCAGGGAAGGGACAGCTGGAACCCCCTCCCCTCCTTCCCTAGTTAAGGGAGCCCTGTTTTCATTCTATAAGAGGCACGGAGCCTGGGCTGGGCTGAGAGTCAGCTCTGCTGGGCGAGGGGGACAGTGCTGTGCTCCCCCACGGGAACAGAGCGGGAGAGGGTCCTGGCTCGCCAGCTGGGAGGTCAACCCGTCCCTCCCAGTCCAGACGGGTCTGTGTAAACTGGTCAGAGCCTGGAATGCGAGCAGGAAGGCAGGAATATATTTCCCTAGGGATGTGGGACTTCAGATTGGGGGTGGGGGAGTGTGCCAGCCCGGTGTGCCCTGTTTCCGTCTGGCTCTGGGTATGAGAGCCCTGGGGATGCCAGTGTACACTGGGTGTACACTGGACAAGGAGAGGGCCCCTTGTCCAGAGCTGGGTGTCACCGTGGAGTGAGGAGGGTGGGTGGGTGAGGCCCAGAGCTCCCGATTAATAGGTGTGGCTGGGTGACAGCCCTGATTCTCCATGGCACTGCGTGTACCTCATGAGTCTCTGGAGAGAAGACTTGAACTTTATCTAACTTGGATACTGCTTAGCTAGAGCCAAACATGTTCCGATCTGAACTTGAACAGTTGTTGGTAATTTTTAAAGCAGAAATATTAAAGACATCTTATCCTGTCAACGTACAGTATCGCCAAGACTCAGTATATTAAGTCTGAACTTTATCTCAGAATGTCAGTTTTTTTGCAGAAAAGGACTTTGACTTTCAAATTAGTGTTCACTTTGTAGGCTTTAGAGGCTGAGCTCTACCAGGGAGCTCCATCAGGGGTGAGGGATGGCAAAGGGGGACCCAGCGACCGTAACGTTCACCAGCCCCAGTTCAAGGGGCTGCTGGGTCACGTGTTGGACTTGCTAAGTTTGCTTGTGCTTTTCCTTAGGTGCCGTGTTTGCTTCTCCTTGTATTCTTATGGCGACTATGGTAAAATAGTCACATCTAGGTTTTAGGGTGGTGCTTACCGGCACCCTCTAACATGCAGGACCCCAGTATATAAATAAACCGTCATTTTCAGACTGTTTCTCATTGTGCCCCTTCAAGATACCTATGTTCATAGATGCCGCATTTGCTTAAACTAACCTGTGCTACATTTTTAAGAAGGAAGGCGGTCGTGCAATGAAATTGTACTTTTCCGTTGTAATGCTCTGTCTTACAGACACTTCAGATGCATAAGGCTTTTGCATTACAAGTCGATACAAGTGATACCTTGAACTGAGAATTCAGTCTTCTCAGGGATCCAGAAGCAAAATGGAATTGAGAAAGTTATAAAAAGTGGAAAAAGGACCAAGGCTGTACCGGTCTGGCTTTGCCGATCAATTAGCTGTGGCCTTAGCATGTGAGGTGTGTGGAATTGTTAAACGGCGATGGGAGGTGTTGGTTTGAATGGGGTTTGATAAGAGCAGACCAGTTTTGACATGCTTTGTCAGGATGGTTTTGGGACATGGGAGGGGCTGACTTTTCTATTGCATGTCTCCCATGAAATCCTACCCTTTTGGCATCCTTGTGAGTTTTATCTTTTCAAGTGATGGTCATTTTCTTGGTGCCAAGATACTGTTTTTGTGCTCAAGCACTTGTCAGAAATTGTGACATAAGACAGAAACTTACACTACTTGCCATGAACAAAAAAGAATGTGTCTTGTTAGCGGCACAGGCAGGATACACAGCCCGGGCTGGCAGCTTTTACTGCTTTTGCTGAGGAGAGGAAAATATCTAGTTCCATGATGCTCTATCCTTGAAGAAACGGGCAGGGTTTAACCTAAAGCACCAGAACCATGGGTTTCTGATGGCCCAGTCCTGCCGACCCCCTGCATTGCGTTATTGGGGAGCGACTCTCGGGGTGAAATGAACAGCCCAGAGTACTTTGCTGCGCCAGGTGTCCGATGCAGGACCAAGGGCCTCCCCCAGATGCATTCCTGGTGGAGCCCGCTCAGTGAAGCCACTTCCAAGGCCAGGTGAACCCCGTGAGTGAGTTCCTTCTTCTGGGCTGAAACAGGCATTCATGGAATGCGGCTGTCATTGTCAGGCTCACAAACTGGTTGAAATATAACGATCTGGCGTTCATTACATTGTTTCTTGTAGACC
>NW_006798798.1:2864596-2874778 GCF_000442215.2 Lipotes vexillifer | reverse complement strand
CTAAGAACGAGGGAAAGAGCCCCAGCTATTTCACGGACTTGGGTTCATTCCCTTTCTGGCAATTGTGAGCAGCCGTGCAGAGCCTGAAGCTCCCTCCAGAAATGGAGGAAGATGCATTTGACAAGTACGCGGAGAGCCCACTCTGGGCAACACCTTCATCCACTTCAAGGTAAAGCCCCTATTCACATGGGGAGACCAGGTAAGGTCGGATTGTGCTGGTCCTAGCGTATTCCCCAGTGTTCCACAGAGTCAGTTACTGATGTGACAATCAGACGTGGGTCATTTAGAAAAGATACCAGACGAAAATATGGGGCCTCCAATCTTTGTCACCTTTGCTCTCCATCCTCCCATGCTCCGTCTCAGTTTCTGTTAACCTGCGGTGTTTCCAGAAGGACCATGCAGTTATTGTCTCTTGATAATTCTGAGAGTCCCTTGAGAGCAGGGCAGTATCTTATGTTTGCATCGCCAGCTAATAGCCAGAGTGTTTGGCAATAAAAGTCGATCCATAGATGCTGATTGACTATTTGATCCACATTTAATTGCCCCTCCCATAAGACCATGCAAAGGTGTGATAAGAAATGTTGTGAGTGTCAAGTTTTAAGAACACAAAGTGGGGTCTTCATGAGAACATAAGTGCTTTTTTCGGATTTCTGAACAAGCTTCCCATGATGACTGCACTAATGCAGTCATGATGCCTTAATCCAGAATTTGAATTTACTGCCCATCTGCTCTGGGAAGTCCTCTCTGTGCCCCGCAGGGCAGACAGGTACCCACAGTACATACCAGCCACGGGGCATCATCGCCAGGAAGGAGACTGCCGGGGCAAGTCTGAAAAGAGGGGTGTGGACCATGGAGGAAACAGTCAAAAGTTGGGGCAGCTTGTGTCTGTGGCAGAGAGATGGAAGGGGATGCTTCGTTTTCGAAAGATGCGTGATGTGAGGTCGAGGAAAGAAGAGTGAGAAGGAAAACCTATTTGATGACTGAATTCCAGGATGACAGCCCCAGTCTTCAATGACAGGGACAACCAAGGCTGTGGACTTATGCTCAGCAGTCAATTAAAGTAGGAGGAAAGCTTCAAAGGAAAGGCATTCCAATAAAAATTTAACAAGCTCGGGGCTGCCTTTGAGGATGTGTGTGCGATCACAACAGAACAGTTTTCTTTTTTTTTTGCAGAGCTAAATTCTTGCAGTTCTTGGTGGATAACTGTTTGGAGATGGGACCGTTTTTTTCCCTAAAGATTAAGTCTGGAGGTGTAGAGAGTGACTCTCAGATGAATTAGGAGGGGTGGTCTGGAGGGAGATGCCAGGAGGAAGGCCCTTGGTAGGGAGGCTGCAGCTGGTTGGGGGGTTGGGAAACACACCCAATGTCCCCCTTCTCTGTGACAGATGATGTCATCACGGACACACAACTTAGGACAGAGGGCATTAGGAACCTCTCGACAGCCAAGCACTGTCATGTCTCAGTGAAACTTAGCAGGCTTTTGTTGAAGAACATAGTAACCAAAGCAAAAAAGTCAAATAAATAACAACAACAACAATAATTATTATACCAGAAGAATGATCAGTGCCCTGATCGGGATTCCCAGAGCACATCTGCTGATGCGATGAACAATGCAGTGCCGTTTCAGTCGTCCCATTTTGTTCCAGAGACAGATCAAAAAGAAAAAAAAAAATCATGAACTGCCTATCCCCCAATAACGCAGACACAACTGCAAATAAACATATCAGTGTCTCCACACAATGTGCCATTATGCAGAATCCATACTCTCAGCGATCCTTCAGTTATCAAGTAAGTGTCCTTTGGAGCCTGAGAGATGACGCCATTAATTCAGTCTTGGGGTTTGGGGTAAAGTTTGACGGTCAGTGAATAAAAAGTTGAGGCTAATTAAGTGGCATTCACTGGGGATTTGGAAAAGAAGAGGCTTCTTGCGGGGAAGGTAATTATATCTTCATTGACCCTTGCGTGGTCCCCCCACCCAGGCATCGGGGGCGCTCTGCTGGGTGCTGTGACATCTCCTTTCGAGATGAGCTGCCGTCACCTTGCCAAGGCCCCCTCTCCCCGGATGCATTTTCTAATCAGTTCACATGATTGAGCTTGCAGCAAGTGATGTTTTACTTAATTCCTTTCCGACCGTAGGGTGTGAGGCTTGGAGGGCCTCTCGTCAAAACTTTGGAGGGCTCTGTCAGTTTGAAAAGAACATGACCTTTAAATTGTATCAGTATGTTTGCTGGTGCATAAGGGAAAGGAAAAGGTTCGTCCTGATGGAAAACCACTCAGAGAGAGACCAAGGAGTAATTCAGAGGGACCCAGCTAGGGAAGTTAATTTGTTTATACATAATTTGCTAAGTGGGGCGAGAATGGGGTTCAGGCACCTGCCGGCTAGGAAGGGCTGACAGTCGGGTCTGGGGACATTTAGCCCATTTTAGGGTATTTTTCTTTCCCTTGCCTCTCCTGTCTGAGTCACAGATGTTGCTATGCTGTTTGTAGAAGAGGGAAATCAGTATCCTCCTGTTACTGAAATTGAGGGACAGATCTAAGAAAGAATTTTCTTCTCTCCAACTGTCAGCTCTGGAGTTGAATTGTTAACTCTTCCAGAAGGATTAGTGAGGGCCGTCCTGATGCTGTGTGACCGAGGCAGGAAGCGGAGGGCTGGTCTTGAAGGAGTGCATTAAACACTGCTTTTTAAAGATCAAGGCCTATATTCTGGTTTTATTTTGAAAGTTTTATTAGAATAGAAGGAATTTAGGAAGTCCATCTGTCTTATACACACACACATACACATACACATACTTTGTATTGTGTATAGTTTCCACTGTGTGTGTAATTTTCTTTTCTGAAGCAATTTGGCTTTGAGATGAGAAAACCTTTAACCATGACCCTTTGCATTAGGGTTTGTTACTGCTTGCCTCTTTTTCTTCCAGTTAAAATCTTTTGATTTATAAATCAGGAAGAAAATAAAGGTTAAGATAATGGACACTTCTTGGTTGAAGGAGGTGACCAAAAATAGCAATTTGAGCTTGAAGCAGACATATATTTATTTTAAATTTTAAAATTTTGTAACCTTTCAGAATCAAGCAAGCTGCCCACATGGCTGTTCCTCTCCACTGAGAGAAGAGAGAAACAGCTAACCCCGTGGAGGGGAGTGAGTGCGAACGGAGTTGGCTTGGCTCTGACGCCGGGACCTTTTATTCTTGTGGATGGTTAGGTTATCCCTGGATATTAATAATTTTGCAGAAAAAGCGTAGCTCCCTCAAAAGGCACTCACATGAGGAGCAATGTGCATGGTGGTCTGTCTCTTTCTATAAACATGCTGTGACTTGACAGTGTATTTGCTTTTTGCAGAAGAAAAGAGAGGGGAGCAGGTTCCCTCTCCGAGCCCGTTTATCCTCATGCTGTGAAGCACCAGAATTTGTCAGCTTAGGTGAAGTCCCCGTGCCTGACCATAGCACTGTTGCTGTGAGGTATTGACTGAGTCTGGGTTACTAATGCAAAGTGCAGAATGAGAATTGAAACACACTTGATGGAATTAAAACGTTACTATTGGCTTTCAGCTCTTGGTTCTCTGGCTCCTGCAATAAATGCTGGGTATCTTAAAAATAAAAGCCAACAAACCCACAGAAAACAGCCACACGCCTTTGCTAGACAGAGGAGGCTCAAAACCTCTCCATGAGATCTGCGAATTGGTTTTCTCCGGTGTGGAGTAGACCACTGTTCCATCTCTAACTTTGACATATACTTTTCATTTATTTTAAGTAGAATACTTTCATTTTTACTACGGGTACATGAAGATGCTGTGGCATCTTAGATCAATGAAATAATCCCGGTTACCACATTAAGCCATATATAGGGAATCTTAAAAAGAAAGCGCCATAAAAAAAGAACAGTTATACACTTACTCTCATCTCAATGTTTATAAGCATGAAGCACCATGGGATTTGGTGTCTGTCTCTTCCAAGGCAGTCCATGGGGAATTTAATATGAAATAGCCTCCTATGGTACATGTATCTGGGTGTGGTCCCTTGGAACCCTGTCCTCTATCAGTTAGGTATAACATTCATCCAAATGGAAGGAACCAACATGTGCGGTGGTTCCTCTCTGTCAGTGGAGGATGTTTATGTCTGGATTTAATCCCAAATCTTGGGACTCTGACTAACCGTGAAGAGCAGTCCCTTTATGCCCCAATTAATCCAGGTCCAGTTCTTTAGTTATATTTCCTCAAGGCTTTGGGAAATTTGAGTCTGGGTTACCACCCTGATGCTCACCAATGGGTGGCATGATTGGGCCGGTGAAGCAAAATGGCCCAAAGGGCCACGTCCTTGTTCCAGACATTCACTTATGCTCATGCAATTACCAAAGATCACAGCTGAAAGCAAAGAAAGCCATCCTAATATTTTCTAAGTGATTTCCTTCTCCCCTTCATTTCAGAGGATGGCGTTTCAGACCTCCATCTGGTTTAGTCACTGATCCTCAGTCCCAATTCCTGATGCTCAGGCCCAGTGGATCCTTAGCCTTGGAAGGTGAGAGGGTAAATGGGAGAGGGTAGGAGGATGGTGGGAACCTTCATCTGGTCCCAGGCCGTCCACTCAGCTAGAAAGCCTCCGGGGGAGCCCACCACTCATCCAGGCTCTACCTCCTCTGGGTCTCGGGCTGGCTTGGGGCTGTCTTATCTTGCTGTAACCCAAAGGTCTCTGGTCTCTTGTTACAAGGCTCTGCTGCCTTGGTAGGTTGCCCCCCTGAGACGCCAAAGGACCACGCAGCTAGATTTGTTCTTTGGAACCCACAAGATTTCCTTGGCCTCAGAGCCTCATTCCTTCCAGACTCTGAGCCCCCAAGTTTCCAGGGTTGCATCTGGCACTCCAGCCGTATCTCTACAGATTTTATTTCGAGGGTATTGCAGGGTGAAGCGTGCAGTATGAGGAGGCCCTTTGACCTTTGCCTGCGGTCCCTCTGGTCTGAAAAGCTCAGGATAATTTCTGGCTACTGCCCCCAAGGGGTGGGGGTGGTGTGGTTCCCTGGTTGATGCCTGCGGCTGGTGCGCCCTGCTTTGGGTCGACAGGGGGCAGCTTGGCCTGTTGAGCAGAGAGTATTCTCCTGGGGTCTGAAACTTTCCTGAGACTTGGGCCTGTCTAGGCGAGGTAAATCTGTGACTCTCCAGACATATTTTGAGTGAATTGGTTCCAGCTTTCACAAAATGCTAATGTTGACATTGTTTACGTCTGGTTGCATTGTTTTTCACTTTAAAATTACAGCTTTAGTACATTAAGCTAATTTCATAATACTGTATTAACTTAATATTCCATAAATCACACATGTTAGATTGCATTGTTGTGGATGCACAAAATCCAAATTTACTACTCAAGCTCTCCCAAAACATGTATTCATAATTTGCTCCAGCGAGCCCTGTGCCGCCATATAGGGTTAAGGAATTACACATTCCAATGCCAGGCGCAGATCACGCCGCTCTCTCTCTCTCTGCAATTGTTCTCCATACAAATTGAAACAATATTTTTCCAGCCATTTTCATAGTTGTAATTACTAGCAAAAATCGTAATACCGCAAACATATTTTAAACACCTGCACTTTGGGTCAACTCATTTTTTTCTTTAAGCTGAGCGTTCCCATTTGAATATGGTTGAGAAAACTCACTGGTGGTAGCAACTGCTGGGTACCTTTTTTTCTAGGGGGAAGATGATAACTTTTGACTTGGAAGGAAGAGGTAAAGGGACTGGTGGAAGGAACTCAGCTTGCCCCTCTCTCTCCATTCCCCCCTTCTCTCCCTCTCTCTTTTCACCTTGGCAAAAGGGATTTAATCAGAGCCGGACTGCCTTTTACACGCTGCCTGGCCCTTTTGCAAGGATGCAAAGTTCTGTGCTTCAGCCCAGCTTGCTGGTTCCGGGAACAAAGGGATGCTCTCCTTGGGGGACATGGGGGTCAGCTGGGGCCTTCGAGGAGCCTCTGTAGGTTTTTAAGCACACACTGTCTAGTCGGGCTCTGACAAGTCCATTGTAAATCAAAGGTCTGGTAAGTGGGGATGCCAGAAATGTTTGATCTCCGTCCAAGCCTTGAAACAACTTGCTTATTTTTTCTGCAGTTTGGCTCCTCACTAAAATAAAACATTGTGAGATGAATGTTCTGACGGGTCATTGTGTGTCAAGCTGTCACTCTGTAATGGTTACATATTTCAGCTGGATTGAGGTGGTGCTGGTTGGGGGAGGTCTGGGAGAAAGCGAGAGGCAGAGAGAGAGGGAAGGGAAGGAGACAAAGAGGAACAAGATTTCTGCTTTCTCCTTGTGGCTGATCTTCATTTAAACCAAACACTTGTCATGTTCAGGGGAAGTTTTATAAATTTTTAATGATATTGGGTACAACTGGTGCTTTGAAATTTGCTGTACTTTAATTTTTTCTTCGTTAGCAAAGGTTCACTAATGCATTGAAGTGCTAAGAGCGTATCCTAGGGACGCCACGATAATTGTGTTGTTAATAATATTGTGGCACTAGTAATGTTCTCCTGGTAATCAAGGCATGAGATTTTTTTTTAATATATTCAGTTATTACACTGCATCTCGTACAAATCATGTCAATTACAATTGCCAGCCTGTGACAGTTAAAATAATTGTATACGTTTTCTAGAATTTTCCATTGGCTTGGCTAATCAAGCTAAAAAAAAATCAACACATTATTTGCATTAGTTTTGTTTCTAGTCTATTTCCACTCCTAAATCATTTGTCCATCTACTTCAAAAGGCAGAACAGTAAATATTTTAATAATAAATATACAAACACATTCACATCAACTTAATTTAGGAATACTTCTATAGGTCTAGCAAGACGGAATCATCTGGTAGGAAGGTTTGTGTGACTGGGTTTATGACTTTCACTGGAGTGCATGCATGCTGCTATTGAGTTCACACTGTACACGCTTGGGATATGTGGATTCTATGTTTATATAGCCAAGCCTTGTAAGGGCATTCACTTTAACATTTTCTATTTCTGTATTCCATCCATAGTTCTGTCTAGGTCAGGAAAATTGCATGATTTTGGTCTTTCCTTTTTGGCTTCCCTGAAATAGCTCAATATTCCTCTGCACCAGGAAATGATGTACGTAATACTTTGCAGAACGACCCTGCAAATTTGCAGCTCGAACACTAGTCTTCCACTTCAACGAGCTCTACCTCCTGACCGGCACCAACGCTTTCTTTATTTGGAACTAAAATAGCTAAACAGTCAAAAAGTACTGAACATGTGAGGCTGGCAGCTCACAGAATCCCCTGCAGTGTCTCAGCACATTTCCCCAAAGGCTGGCCTCTCCATCACCCAGAGTCGCTCCTTGTCACAGCCAAGAATGGGGAGGGATTTTGGTGACCTAGAGGCATTTTTGAATGAGGAGCCCAGGGTGCCCAGGAGCATGGGAGGAGGTGCTGGGCGGCCGGCAGGGGAGCCCTTTACTGCCTGGCTGTCAGCAACCCCATTGCAGTCGGAGACAGTGGGTCAGCACAGGGTGAGGTGTCCGCTTGAGGATGCCTCTCAGGCAGACCCTGAAGAGAGTCAGCCTGGCCTGTTTCACCTGTGGAAAAGAGGATCAGAAAGCAGACAGAAGCATAGCAATTTCAGAAGGAGACCTCCAACAAGAAGGAATAGCAGCCCTTGCAAAATAACAGTGGCAGAGGGATCGGACAAATGACAGGTGGACTGACAGGATTATTTGAGCAATTTTTGGCCAGCTCCGTGATATTATTTGGAGAATAATAAATAAGCTCCCCAATTCCCGAGGTCCTCCACCCCGGCCCTTGCTTCCCACCCCCTTCTCGGTCATGTCTATGGTGTCAAGATATTGCATGAGGGTCAGTGGCTGCAGGTTCTGGGGGTCAGGGAAGCAAAATATATTTCCCCCTTTTCATGCAATCATATTCTCTTAAACATGGCTTGAACAAATCATCTCTCAAAAACGTAGAATTTATTTCTCAACTCTGCCTGGAGGTACAGCAAAGAGAACAGATTTTTTTCCTCTCTCTGGCCCTTTGAGTCCTGACCATGCAGAATGGATGGCTTTAGAACTGTACACAGACAGGAAAATCAATGCGTCATACCAGGAGGCTTCAGGGGTTAGGTTCCCATGTCCATGTCAACAAGGCTATTGGTTTTTTTTAATGCTCCAAAGTTATCACTTCCCGCCTGGAAGAGCCACCACTGTGACTTGTGTGGTCAAACCTTAACAAAAGAATTTCCTTTTGCCCACCGCTCGGTGGCCTGGAATTTAATTACTGTGCAGGGAGAATTTTTCCAAGTATGACAATCGGAAACAAACAGGCGGGCCCCCAGCAGCAGGTGTCCCCAAGGGCAGCTGACTGGTGCATTACGGAGGGGCTCATGATCTTACTGGGGGCCAGGATGCCACATATGTACCAGGCCTCAGGTCTGTGGTGGGGTGGTGACTGACCCCGGGGTCTCTGGTCCTTCTGGAGCTTCTGGGATACAACTTGCTGGGAAAGAGGACAGCCAGCCTTCTTTGGGAAGGTCACCTTTGTATCTGTTGGAATTTGGGCTGTAGAGAAAACTGGGACTGTGGACATCTCTCCGGCTTTACAACACCAATGCTCTGTTAAAGATGCTTCAATCGGTCAATAGAATTATGCACCATCAGGTGAAAATAACACTTGTCATTAGATTTTAAACTGAGTATCCGAAAATGAAGCTGTGGCTAAATCTTTGTCAGTTTCATCAGTCCAACACTTCACTTGGTTTACTGTGCTGGGAAGAGTCCCTGGACCCCAACAGCAACCCCGTCTGTAGACTTGGAATTTCTCAGATTCACCTAGATCGCAGCCGCACTGGGTCCAAACCCCTCCTGGATGCAGACACCGGACGAAGCAGACCCCTGTGCCCTCCTAAAACAGCCCTGTGATCCCCCTTCCATGCTGGCCACACCCTCCCCCTTCTGCTTTTCCCCGGGCTGTCCTGTCGGCGGCGACACAGTGCTAACGCCAGGGCGCTGGAGGCCACGGTGAGCATTGCTCACTCACAGCAGGCGGATGAAAAGGCAGTGCAGATGTAATTTGTTTTCAATGGCTGTTTCAAAAGAATAATTGTGGTGACATTGCGGGATCAATACTATAGATTTTTGTTTTCAAGTACACTGTATGCGTGGTGCTAAGAGGAGACAGGAAATACAGCACTGCAGCCTGAATACAATAAAAATGGACTGAGGTCTGCGGGTATTTGTCGGCTGCTAGCCGTCACGGGTTTGGAGCATCATTGGCGGGATTACCGAGTTTGTCCTTTGGGTGGGTATTTCATGGTGAATGTGTGCACATTGCCTGTAGTTTTCCTCCTTGGCTTCTTTTGGGACCTGTTTCCTGAATCAGTGCAAAGTAACTGGAGATAAAGGTCCATGACCTGAGGCTTGGCTTTGCCTGCTACCAAGCGGAGGTGGCCAGGGCTGGCATGTCCCTGTGTGCTGGAGGGTATGGGGGATGGCGGTTAAGATCTGTGGATGGGGCTGGACACTTCTACGTGAAAGCAGCAGCTTCTAACCCAGAGTAGGTGTGGGACCACTCGGGTGGCAGCCATATATTTCCCCTAGCTCTTCTTTCAGGGGGGCTTGTAATGGACGCCCCCCCCCGCAGTGTTTTGGGGTCCTGCGTGGAATCAGGGACTTTTGTGATTAGGGGAGCACGTCCCCATGCTCCCCTTCAGAATACCTTAGGCTGCAGCCTCGACCTCGGACAGGATGCTCTTTAGAGAAGCACTCTGCTCAGGAAGCTGGCCTGAAGGTAATGACTGTCAGGTTAAGACCCATCAACACCAGAGGAGGTGATCAAGGCTTCCCGAGTTCAGGTGGGTTCCCTGGCTTGGGGCAACTAGACAAAAACGCAGACCCCAGGGTGAAAATTATATGAACAAAGAATTAGTAATAAAGCGGAATAAATGTAATGAGATGTGAAAGAGAGCGTGGTGCCTGTTTTCCCCTCATTCTTTTGTAATCAGCCCTCGAAAGAAATGGAAATTCTGCCAAAATACCTTTCTGGTTGCTGGGTTCCAACTGTAATTGAAAATGATGTGTTTTGGGATGAAAGAATTGTCAGGTAAACAGCAGGATTCAGAAGTACGCCTGGGATAGGAGAATTGGACCATCTGGCCTAATTGACTCATTTGACAGATGGGGAAACTGAGGCACAGGCATTCC
>NW_006798798.1:2851288-2864563 GCF_000442215.2 Lipotes vexillifer | reverse complement strand
AGGCATTCCTGGGGACCTGCCTGGTCTTCCAGTGAGTTTGAAGAGGATTTGTAAGCTGACTTCCAACCTAAAGCCTCCTAAAGCCCATGAACTTGGCTCTCGCGTGGGCATATTTTGTTTTATCACAATACCTATTTTTGCTTTCTTTTTCTTTCTTTCTTTTTTTAAAATTAATGACAACTATAAAATTGAGAGGGTTCAATAAAACCCAGGTCTGGATTCTTTTGAAAAATCAGAATGTCCAGCAACACTGAACAGAATGTCCAGCAACACTGAACAACACTGAACATATCCTGCAGGTTGGCATCTGACATTAAGTCATAGCAGACTCTCCCCCACTCATTCAGCTCAGCCCAGGAAGCATTTGGGTCTGTCGGCTCTGATACATGGCACACGGCAGTGTCCATGGGACCTGAAACCGTTCTGAAACATTTCATTTGGCAGAGTGATGAACCCCAGGGGCACATTTTCCTCAGAGTTAGGCTTTCTGCACATAGAATAGAAAGAGTAAAAATGAACTGATCAGCAGTCTCTGACCTCAAACACTCTGTGTGAGCAGTGTGTGTGTGTCTGTGTGATACAAACTGTCTGGAAGAAATAAAAACATCTCCACATTTCAAAATAGCCAGATGTTTACATTCACACTTCCTGAGGATTTAATTCAATAAACATTCGCCAAGCTCCTTGCTTGAAGTTCAGACAAGAGGGAACTCCTTCTTTCAAGGAGCTCACAGTCTAACAGGAAAAAACAAAACATATATTAACAACCTAAGATGAACATGCAGGTATTGTGTACTGCACTTACTGTGTACTAGGTCCTGTGACTACCTCTTAAGTCACTGGACAAGGAAAATACCCACAAAAAAACACACTACAGTGATAAAGACTGTATTTATGTATGGAGGGGTTTGAATCTAGTTTAAAGGAAGAATTAGCATCTTAATTTAACAAATATCTATTGTCAGCTATGAGTTAGGCATTAGGATAGGTGCTGGAGCTGTCACGGTGAGCAAAATAAACATTAATTAAATAATGACACAAATAGATCATTCAAACTATTAAGTGTTATAAAGAAAGACTGCATAGTGCTGTGATCACGCACAACAGAATGACCTGATCAAGTCCGGGGAAGGTCAAGGGTTTCTCTGAAGAAGACTTTGGTCTGGGGGTTGAAGGGTGAATAGAACAGAAGACCTTTCTATGCAGAAAGGAATCAGCAAGTGCAGAGACTCTGGGGCAAGAGAAGACACGTGTCATACCTAAGGAACGCAAGGAAGATCAGTGCAGCTGGAACAGAGAGAGCGAAATGGAGAGGTGTGCACAGAGGATCAGCAGAAATGGATTGATAGGTGCCAGACCAAACAGGATCTTATGGGCCAGGGTAAGGCATTTAGTCCCTGTCCTCAGAGGGACAGGAAATAAGAAGACTTTAGGCATGTGTGTGTACGTGTGGTAATACAAACAGATATGTCTTTTTTTTTTTTCGGTACGCAGGTCTCTCACTGTTGTGGCCCCCCCCTTGCGGAGCACAGGCTCCGGACGCGCAGGCTCAGCGGCCATGGCTCACGGGCCCAGCCGCTCCGCGGCACGTGGGATCTTCCCGGACCGGGGCACGAACCCGCGTCCTCTGCATCGGCAGGCGGACTCTCAACCACTGAGCCACCAGGGAAGCCCCAGATATGTCTTTTAAAGAAGCATTTATCATAAGCCAAGTTTCCCAGGAAACGGATTCTTAGACTCAGGGATTTGTGTGTAGGATGTTCACTGGGGGGATGCTCTTAGGGGTAACACCTGAAAAGAACAGGGAGCTCAACTTTGGGCGGGGGAAGAAGTTAAACCCTGTGTGAAGTTGCATCAGAGGCCCCAGCAGATCTATGGAGCATTCTGTAGCTGGACTGGCTCTGCAGAAATACCCCAAATTGAAGCAAATGGTTGGGGCCTTATGCCCCTACCTCCATCTCCTCAACCAGTCATTGGATTGGGCTTCCCCTGAGGAGGGGGTATGATCTTGGATAAGCCTACACTCTCCAGCTGAGGACAGTTTGCTAATACTCATGGTCTCAGGAGCTGGGACGAGTAGCACACACAGTCCAGGACAGTCCAGCCCTTGCACAACATAGATCTATTGGTTTCATATAATAAGTTTTGTGAACAGCTCTTGCAGGGTCGTGGTTGGCCTTTTTTCCAGGGGAGACTTATAAAAGGAGAGTTAGTGGGACAAACCATAGTCCCCATCACTGAAGCTGGTCTTCACCCACATCTGTTACTCATCACCTCTGCCCTCTACTAGCCATTACTCTTATCCTTGCCTAGCAATTCTGTTGGTCTGAGTGACTCATCTGGTGCAATGATCAGACTCTCATCTCTAAAGGGAATGGCCCTCTGGTCACCATGACCTTTTCCAGCCATGGCTGCTGCATTCATCCATCTGTTTTTAAGTTAGGGCATTAGTGACAAGAGATGCCTCAGTAGATCATCTGGCGCCCTCCATTATATAACAACAGCCCTATCTCCTCCTTTCTTTTTATGCTAGACTCTCATCATAGGAACACCAAATGAATAGGTGACAGGTGTAGCTAAAAATGTAATGGGACTCTTGCCAAGTCTCCTGATGGAAGAGATCCTGGCCTGGGAATTAGAACCTATGGATCCATAGGAACAGCCAGCACAAATTCCCCAAGTGGATCACAAGTGGGGCCACCCCTACTTCCACATCTGGTTCCTGACCCTATGTCCTCTACCCATCAGGGACACAGAATCATACAATTTTCATTGCTTTTGAGTGTATACTGAATCCTGCAGAAGGATCCTGAACAACCAGGATATCATCTCCAAGTTGGTGCCTGGGCTGAATCTTCAAAGGATCATTCTATTGCTCAAGCTGGAAGCTTCCTTTGTGGTGTGGGGAGTGATAGAACCAGGGTATCTCATGGTCAGATTCCCACTGTGACACCTTCTGTGTTATAAAGTGGGTCCCTCAGTACCATTCAATGTTACATGAAATCCAGTTTTGGTGTAAACCCCTGGATAGTAGTGTTAGCTAAGGTCAAACTCAGGCAGGAAAGGCAAATTCATATCCAGAATATGTCTCAATTCCAGTCAAGCTGAATTACTACTTTTTCCAGGGTGGAAGGTTTCAGTGTAGTCAAATTGACCTCAAGTGGATGGCTAGCCTTCTTGGGGTATGATGTCATGTTAGGGACTCAACACTGGTCTCTGTTGCTGGCAAGTTGGACATTTGGCAGTTGTGGCAGCTAGATTAGTCTTAGAGAACAGGATCCCATAATATTGGACGCATGCATAATCTTTGTGCTTCCATGTCTCTAACTCCATCCATGAGGCCATTGTCCCAGCCAACGACAGAAGCCAGCTGACATTCTTCCATGTTTCCTGGTGGATGTTGTCACATGATACCAAGATCATCATACATTGTGTCCTCCTGTAGATCCATTTATATGCTTCTTTTCCAGCACTCTGTCTTTAGTCTTCCAATTTTTCACCTCCCAGGCTCTTGAACAACCGGCCAAGCCATTTGCCACTGCCCAGGATTCTATATATATTCTTATGTCAGACCACTTCTTTTTCATACAAAGTGAATTTCAGGTTTACTGCCTGAAGTTCAGGCTATTGGGAAGATTTTCCCCTCCTTGTTGTCTTTCAAGACCATCGCTGCATGGGGTAGTAGTGCGGCAGTTGTCTCTTTGAAGCTTATTTTCACATACTGAGCTGACAACTGAACTCAACCTTTGTCCTTCTCTGTCAGCTGGTCGTAAGAGTACCTATGGTACCATGTTTGTTAGCTGAGGGAGAGGTGCTGGTGCAACAGTGGTGGATGACACGGGTTCTGGGCTACCAACTCAGGCAGCTTACCTGGGCCCTCTGGCTCTTCTTATGCCGATCCTGGATGAGATTCTTCCATCTTACAGTGGATTGCTGCTGGATCTACCTGATCTTATGACTTTGGGTCTAACAAAACCCAATTCACGATGGGTAGCTCTGACTGCATGGTAATTTGATATTCCACGGGTAGGCACTCTGTCTCTACTAGGGCCCAGGAGTGTCCCATGAGTTGTTGTTGTGGGTAGTGGTGGTTTTCATGTGGTGTGCTTAAACTCTGTGTAGTCTTTCCCCACCTCAGCGACCTATAATAACACTCTCTCTGCCAGGTCATGGATCCTGGACTTGCCACAGAGCCCTTTGCTGATCTGGGTCCCTCTCAAAGTTGAAAGACTTTCTTGTTGCTCAGCAAATGGATTGGAGCAATATTCTGAAATGTGAAATAACTGCTTCTAGAACCCTGGGATGGGGGTAAACTGACAGAGTGCTTTCTTTTTATCTGTGAGAAATGTGAGATGTGATAATTTGTCCTTTAATTTGGATGGGATGTTCTGGTGTGTCTTTGGCCACTGGATCCCTAAAACCTTCATTGATTCGTGGGTCTCTGAATTTTCTTAGGGTTTATCTCCTACCCTCTGGAGTCCATGTACCTTACCAAGATGGGCCACTGTCATCCTTCAGGATCTGACTCTTGTGGCAGTCATTCTGGTGAATTAGATGAGATATGACAGAGGCCACCACCCTTTTATCATATACATATTGACTCTGTTGGCTGGTGCAGGAGCAGTTTTAGAGACTTCCATTTGGCCTTCTGAAGTGTGATATTTCTCACCCAAAGGCCCCAGGAAGAAATTTAGGGATTTACCAACTACCAAGGATGATCATTCCAGTTATACATTTTGGGCACTTGGAGATCTATCAGGTGGGCCTAAGTCAGTGCTGGATCTGGGCCAAGATTTCATTTTTTATGTGGCCTCCACATGTGCACACTCGGGTTAGTTTGCTGGAGAGCAGGGAGGATGAACACAGAGAGCAGTTGGAGATGTGGACGAGGAGGGGCTGAATCTGATCTGGGTCTCAGTCTGAGGAGGCTGCAGAGTTGGATGAAGTAGGTTGGGGTTTCCCAGTGTGTGGGACCTATGAAGGGTATTAAATAGAATAGGACGTGGTGTGCAATGACAATGAGTCACAAGGTAAGGTATTCCTTTTTCAACTTAACATAGTTGAATATTTGCTGTGGTTCCAAAATGGACAGGTTGAAGCCTCTCGGGTGGGAGTTGAGATGAGAATACATTTCACAGAAAACTGTGGCCTGGAAATTGGCTGATTTTCACAGCATTGTCTTCTTCCTTCCTTCTTCTTTTATCCTGAGACAAGAACTATTAGGACTGCTTCCTGCAGAGGAACTAATGAGCTTCTTTCTCCAGCCGAGTCCCCACCTTGGATATGATGTTTCCACCTTCTGGTTCTAATGATACATGGGATCGTATGAGCTGTGACCTCAGGGGAGTCACCCAAATCTCTCCAATTTAACAGGAGAAAAAGAGTTCACCTTCTGGTTCTGAAATTTTTAATTTAAGAAGAGTAGAAAATACTTTCCAGGATTTAAACTAACTACTGAACTCTCTTGGGTCAGAGTGTCCCTTCTAAGCTTGGCATGTTCTCCCTGGTCTCTTGCTTCTTTGCTCAGCTTAAGGTAGGGACCCACCACATTGGAACTCATGTATTTCATGCTGGAGGTCAAAAGGGGAATAATCTTGGAACTCAGGGTTTTCTGATCAACAATTTTTCTTTTATTTGTGCAAGAAGTCACAGACCACGTATTAGTCTTCTATTGCTGCTATACCAAATTACCCCAAACTCCGTGGCTTAAACAACTCAAATTTATTATCTTTTAGTTCTGTTGGTCAAAAGTCCAACACAGTTCTCACTGGACTGAAATCCAGGCCTTCCTTTTGGAGGTTTTAGGAAAAAATTCATTTCCTTGCATTTTCCCCACTTCTAGAGGCTGCCCTCATGCCTGGGCTCATGGCCTTCATCTTCAAAGACAACAGACATTTCTGCCCCCCTCCCCCCCCCCCCCACCAAGAAGTCAGGTGGTTAGTTTGGGACCACCTGGATAATCCAGGATAACTTCCCCATCTCCAGGATTCATATCCTTAAACCATATCTGCAAAGTCCCTTTTGCCATGTAAGGTAGCATATTCACAGGTTCTGGGCTTCTGGTGTGGACGTTTTTGGGAGCCATTATTCTGTCTACCATAGACAGTAACATTGAAAAGTCAGGAGGAATCTTAGATTCTAATCTCTGACCTCCCACTCGTTTTGGAATTCCTTTCGAAGCATCCCTGATAGAAGTGCATCCAGCCTCTGATTAAACATCCCGTCAAAGTGAGCGCACTGCTGCTCTGTGGTTCTTGTTCCCTATTCCCTTCAACATCTCTTTAGACTGGTGTGTTTTCCAAATCAGGCTCGACTCTGGAATTTGATAGAATGAAGACAGCAAAAAGCTGCCTCAACCGGACACTGGATCGGCTGCACAGGGCTATGTCACAAACAATGCTGTTTGCAAGTAAGTTCTGAGTTTGAATTTGGATTCTTTCCACCAGACACAGGATTGCAGGAGGTGTCCTTTGGTGACAAGTATCACCTCTTTGCCTTGTGAGAGCCTGGGAGTTGACAGTGTCCTGTTCTCAAGGTCTATTCATTTGCTTATTGACTCACAAGTATTAATAGTACCATTGCTATGTGCCAGGTATTGTTCTAGGTACTGAGAACCCGCAGTGAATGAGCCAAAGTCCTTTCTCTCATGGAGCTTCCATTCCAGTGCTGGGGGTGGAGCAAGAAATAATAACAAGTAAGTTCATATTGTAATATCTCAGAGAAACAGATGTTGAGATGAAAAATGCAGCAGAGTAAGGGGAAGGGTAGAGATTGATGGGGCTGTTCTTCATCAGATGATCAGGAAACCCCTCTGGGGAGGAAGCATTGAATCAAGTTGTGAATGGAGTCAGTGGTATCCCATCCGGAATTAGGGAGAATTGTGGGGTAAAATTCTGAGACTTTAATCAAGTTTGTTTCCATCCCTCCTTTCCTTACCCCCAGCCCCTGCCCAGCGCTCCCTCAAGCTCAGGCATCCTACCACCGTGTTTCCAGAAAAGCTTGCCAGTGCAAAACCAAAGGACAAAAAAAGCAATACTTTCTAAAATTTCAAAATAGTTTCTAAAACTCACGGCAAAAGGTTTTGCTTGGTTAGAGCCAGGCTTTGTGGATAACAAAGTCCTGAAGAGCTCAGGGTGTGCAGTTTATATCAAACAATAGATCTATAAGGGCAGGTAAGCAGACTTCCTGCGTCCTGGATGAACATCCCCCGGGGACTGGGGACTCCAGGGAAGCAATAAACTCTCACAGAAAACAAAGACGAACGAACAACGCCTTTCCTCTGATGGAAGCCTGCTCAGTCTTCTCGGTTGTAAATGAGGCTTCTCCCTTGGGTAGCGACTGGTTTAGGTGGCGGTTGAGGGGGTAATTTTTCAGAAATGCTGCCTCCAATGAGCCAGTGTTCTAAAGGCTGCCCCGCTTAAATGGTCTTTTTATGCAGCAAGATAATGGCAGCTTACGCATTGCTACATCAGGCCTATTTTCTGAGGAATGGTTGCATTCAGGGCACCTCTAATTTGTCAGAAGAAATGCAGACCATCTCTCCAGGAGTCTGCTGAAGAGGACATCATTTCTCTGTGAGCTCTGCCTTGGGTCAATGTGCAGCCCGGCTAGCATGAGGTCCCCTGTTGCTTCTACCTCCTGGGGACACTCTGATTTATTAGGATTCAACAAGCCATGCCCTGCTCCTGACTCAGTCCTCCCTCTCTGTCCCCTGCTCTCTTGCCCCTTCCCTCTGGAACCACCAGACAAGGGAAGGGGCACTTTACAAATGCTCCCTGTGTCTGGGGTCTGGTGGGAAGTGGGACTGAGGAGGGTCCACTCTGCTGGGGCTGGCGATGGTGCTTGAGGGGCACAGCTGGTCCACGAGCAGGGCCAGGCCGCCGGGCAGCAGGCTCTGGCGGTGGCTGTCCTTCTGGTTTTCTAACTGTGAGATGACAGTGCAATCACAGCCTTTTGAATATTGGAGAAATGAAGCCGAAGCCTTGGTAATCGAATACAATGACTTTTCCCAGTGTCCGACTGGGGGCCAGAGTCCAGCGAATCACACCGCTGAAAGCCCTCGAATGTTTGTCTTATAACCATTCTAATTGCATTTCCATTTGAGCCTCCCTCTCCATGAAGCTCATTACTGAACCACTGCTCTAGCTGAGCATCCATTTTCAAGCTTTTTGCTTGGCGTGGATTCATTTCATCATTATTATTATCATTCTATAAGTAATATAAAGGTAGTCCAATTTGCATCTTGGGTCACCCTCTGTCACCTTATCTCCTTGTGATGGCCTTTATCCTTGGGCGCCCAGACACCCCCTTCAGCAACAGAGCACTAGGCGGTCATGGCATGGACTCCCTGCTGACCGCTCTCAACTCCGAGGTTCTGGCCAAATTACTTAATTCCCCTGCAGGATAACCATGGAACCCCCTCACAGGGCAGTGGTGAGAATGAAACTGAGTTACCGCATGCACAGCAACAAGACTGGCGCCTGGCATGTGGTGAACCGTCCATAAGCAAGAGTTCTGTTATTGCTTGGTTAGCTGGGGCTCCCCAACCCCATCGACTTTTCTGTGCTCATGGCTCTGCCTTGCTTGTCTGCCTCTAGCAGGCTTCCGTCTGCTGAGATCCAGGAAATTTCTCCATCACTCAGGCTATTGCACAGCAGCCCTTGTGCGTGAGGAACAAGGTCAGGGGAGGACTCTGGAGGGGGGATTGGGGTGGAGAAGTCTTTGCGTCCTGAGTGGGGCCTGGGCCCATCAAGCCTGTTCTTCTAACAGCCTCCATCTGGCTGATGAGTACGTGGGGAGTCATTCTGCTCAGGGCTCGGGAGCTGTTGGACGTTGTCCTGCAGGCAGATTAGGGTCTGGCTGCCTCTGTCCTCTGACTCAGGGCTTGGTGCCAAGCAGCACAGCATATTGGGAGGTGAACCTGCCAGCCTGCAGCCTGGCATGTTCTGAGAATCACTTCCTCCTTGGTCTCTCCATTTGAAGGATGTTGTTTTACCTCTTCCGGGTCTGTGTCCAACTGAACAGTCTTCCCCGTTCATCCACCCGTGTATCATTGGTTTATCCAGCCTACAAAAACATTTTGGGGACCCATTGTGAGTACAAAGACTTGGGAGGCATTTTACTTTCTTCCCGTTTATTTAGGTGAAGGCTAGCAAAGAATATGGATTTATTCATTTAAATATTTCTTCCTCTGACTTTATTATGTTTGGCTAAGTAATGGATTTGGCTGAAGCTTCAGTGTTCTTAGGAAAGGTTGGTCTAGTTAGAGAACAAGGGCATGAGGCCCAATTCCTAGAAATATTAGATATTCCTTTCTTTCTTTCCTTCTTTCTTTCTCCCTCCCTCCTTCCCTCTCTTTCTTTCCCTTCCTTCCTTCCTTCCTTCCTTCCTTCCTCCCTTCCTCCCTACCTTTCTGTCTTTCTTTCTCAGGTTTTCTAACAGAGAAGCTGGATTGAAAACTTTCAGACTTGGTTTTGTAATCCAGCAGCTGGAAACTGTTGCCCTCCCTGACCCAGAATTCTTTTCAATGCCTGCATCCTGGCTTCTGCTCCAGCATATCAGCCCTAATGCTACACGGACATAGGGCGATCAGGGATGGCCCTCTCACCGGGCTGCAGACAAGAAAGCTATGTCCTTGTGCCCAGCTGTGTGAGCGTGGAAGCAGGGACAATGGCACAGAAGGCAAGAGGCTTTCAGGGTTCACATTGCGAAGACCAGAGACACCTTTCCCAGGAGGAGCACTGACAAACCTTCCCTGGTAAGGGCACAGCATCCTTGGGAGGCCGCAGGATGCAAGGCACAAGCTTTCATTGATCACAACCCTTATGATGCTCCCAGAATTCTGCTGTCTCGGAAACCATTTAAACTGGTGAGAAGACAGTACAGCATTTGACAACGGTTGTTTTGTTTTAAGACACATGCATTAAAAATACATCTGAAATCCAGGGCACAAAGAATCCAAATAATGTTATTAAATTTCTCGTTGAAGAAGGGCCTGCAGGACAGCTGGCTCTGCTCTTTTATGAAAAACTTGCAGAACTCGACTTGTTGCACAAACAAAGCATATTCTTTTTTTTTTTTTTCTTCTCCCTCTCTCTTGTTCTCTTTCTTTGCATTTTCCACTTTCCTATTTCTCCCGAGGAGTCAAACAAATCTCTGAAGGACTATTAAGTTGCAAATATACCGGAGCCAAAAATAGAAGATGGAGCCTTATAAACATTTTGCATATTTTGGTGTAATTTGTTGAAAATAGTATAAAATATGCTCACAGTTGGCATCTAGAATGCAAATATTAGGAATACAGTCCCCTGATACATTATGGTTTTTCAGCAGTATAGTGCGGGCTCATCCAATAGCTATTGTGTGACTTTGTAGTTTGTTGGAGTGTGAATAATATTGGTGACTTGTTTGTACAGTATATTAGGGAGATACATGTCTTAAAGTGATATTAGCTCCTCTGGAGATTCCAAGGGATGAAAGCTGAGAGTGGAACTCGGGGAAAAACAGATGCATATATTTTTAACATCACTTAACGCTACTTGCTTTCCTGCGCTATTTCCTTAGAGTAAAAAACCGGGGTGGGGATCAAAGCGTGCAGGGGCCTTGTGGATGCACGGCCCTCTCCTTTCATGTTCCAGAACACGGGGTTAAGTGGAGAGCCTGTAAGTGAGAAAACTTGCAGCTCGTCTGTGAGCTGGTGCACGTCTCTCCCACCCGGAGGCTGACTGGTTTTACGGCTGATGGTAAATCCGTCTTCTCTCTCCTCTGACAGGTGAGGAGACATCCTTCCGTGCATGGGGCTTCCCACCATACATCTGGCACCCACCTCACAGGTGAACCTTCCTGCTCCTAAATGATGACTGGTAAGAAAAACAAGATGTCTTTCTCGGTTATAAATTTAACTCTTCTATGATTAGTCTGGGCAATTAGGACACCCCTGAGGTTGAGTCTATGGCGGAGGCACAGGCTGGAAGTCTGATTAGCTCAAGTCTCTTGATGCTTGTTCCTGGTAGTAAATGCCTGGCACATATAGTATTGATTTCCATTTAGATATCTTAATGTTTCCAGACAATCCCGGCAGATGTGGGCTGAACTCAGATCTGCGGGAGCGCCGGTCTGCAATCTGCAAACATTTTTCTTGCCACTTTGTTTCATTTTTCCTAAACTTAACTGATTTGGAATCCGGAGATATAAATGAAAAATACTGAGCTGGCCTATCAATCACGGCATGCACAAACATCGCCACTGCCCTTTCCTAACATCCTATTACCACCGGGTAGTTGGCTAGTCAAACAGGAATAAAAATTACACTGCAAACATCATAAGTTAGGCTTGATTTGTTGAGCAAGTAGCCTGACAATTCGGTAAGAGTTATATACCTCAGCTTCGCTGAAAATCAGGCTTGTTACGGCTCTGGTACGTCTATAAAGATTGTTCATTTCATATAAAACAGCTACCTGCACTGAATGCCTTAGAAGGAAGAATGATGCTGGTTATAAATATAGAGGAAAATCTATTTGTCTGCCCCTTCATGCTGTTAGCAAGTCACATGGAGGGGCCCTTTGGTGTTTCTCGGCAGCAGGGGGAGATCTCTGCGGCCACCTTCCCCTCTGCCAGGCTGGCCTGGACTGAAGCACAGCATCCCTCTCTGTCATATGAGATAAAGCAGTGAAGTGTGACCAGTGCCACCGCCTTGCTCTCTGTCCATCAGTGATATTGAGAAACTAGACGGCATTGCATTTAAACCAAATGTGATGGGGAGGCTGTCTGTTGGCCGGCTGGGCTGGATAACAGTTAACGTCAGAAAAGATAAATAGAAATTATTAGAATGGGTTTGGAAGGGATTTTTTATAGGGCAGGGTTGTATTCGTTTAAAGATACATTATTGGACTGTTATATCTGATTTCAAGCTGCTGGGTAATTAAAATGATTAACATCCCTTACTCATAGAGTTCAATTCATTAAAGTTTTAAGCACCCTTTGTGCTCAGAATGGAGGGATGAAACATCCACGTTGACTCACGCCAGGGATAAGTCAATTCTGCCCTGTGTTTATCGTCACTGATCTTGCAAGCCACTGCGTCCATTTCTAAGCTGCGGGCGCACTTTGGGTAGAGAGCATCGGCCATAAACACTCACCCCGTAGAATCCCTGGTTCAGAGAGAGGAAGGGAAAGGAAACAGGGAAAATCCTGCTGAGAATTCTCATCCAGGTTCTTCTCACAGGCACTTGGTTCTTTCCAGCTGCCGGTGCCTGGGGAACCGTTCCTTCTGGGGTCCCAGCAGTTGTGACCCAAACACATGGCTAGCCGTCAGGTACACAGTGTCAGCAGAGGGGGTGAGCAGGGCACTTGCATCTTGCAAACACGCTGAAACATGCAGTGGACCGATTCTCATTATTATCCCAATTTAAATGTGCTCAAAATATTGTTTCCTGCGCTGTATTTCTTAGTTTTACACTTACAAAGTAGCCAGCAAAGTCTTGGTGAATAAATGGGACGTTTGTAAGAGCCCACTCATGTGATGGCAGAATAAAAATGCTATTGTCTTTAGGGTATACTCATTTTTGCCACCTTGCCCCCCAGTGTTTGGGGAGGGAATGACATAATCCCATTTACTAGCCTCCTACATAAACTTTGACAATTAGTAAGAGTGATTTGCAAGACTGCTTAAGACACAAACTTAATTTTTTTAAGGCAAAGATAGGGTTTGGGACTTATCACTTTCCGGCAGATTCTGGGGGAAGTCAACACCAACGCTGAGCCCAGCTGTGTGCAAGGCAGTTAACCTCTCTGAGCCTCAGTGCCCTCATCTGTAGAACAGAGATAAATATGTCTTCTTTATAGGATTATAAGGTTTGGACAGTATTATACGTATAGATGCCTAGTATGATGCTTGTCCAGAACGGTGCTTAATGCATGATAGCCAATATTCTTAGCATCTATTATGATGTGAATAATAATATTACTATTTTATCCATATCTGAACATTGTAGACACTGAGAATCAAAAGGAAATATGCCAGATGTGGCCAGGCATTCCCAGCCAGGACCCTCAGGAGCGTGGCCCATATGGTGAGCTGTCATTTTCTTAGCTGGTTAAGAATTCCCCAGCCGTCTCCTTGCCCAGATCATTAGTTGACACGGAAACTTCTGGAAAGACTAGATACAGTCTATAATTCATTGTGTTAGTGTCAAAAAGCACATGTGGGAGAGAGACACAGAGAGACAGAGACCATAAATATTGCTGTACAAGTGTGTTTCAGGTCACCCTGTAGGG